>NW_012147634.1:2380182-2464478 GCF_000956105.1 Propithecus coquereli | reverse complement strand
AAAAAAAATACTGCTCAAATATCTATTCCGAAAATTTCTGTAGACATTGAAAGCAATCGCAATATTTGAGAAATACTGGGGCAGTTCTGGATAAACTGGGACCTGGACTCACCCGATCGACACACAACAGACCATCAGATCCATGTGTTAGAGAACAAACTGAAAGGAGTAGGTGCATGATGCAGCCATTATGTTCCGGGCATTATCGAATATGCTTTTACATAGAATGTCTTCATTATCTTCCTTGTAACCTTAATAACTTTACAAATGGAATGTGGAAGGTGTTAGGCACATAGAGCTTATTTTATTCATCCATTCGGTGAATACGTACTGAAGCAGCCAACGTGCCAAGCACCCTTCAGCGAACAGACAGACAGGAACAAGTGTCCTTTGTGGTGCTTGCATTCGACTGGGGGAAGGAGGAGCAAGAAAATAAAGGGAAAAATACATTGTATTTTAGATGTTAATAGGCACTATGGGAAAAACAAAGCTGGGAGGATGGGGAAAGATTAGGGTGGGGGCTTTGCAATTCAAATAGGATGATCAGGGAAGGATTTATGGAGAAGTTGACTTGTCCCATAAGAAAGAGAGACAAACCTCAGATGCAAGTCTTTTGATGCCAAATATGATGTTCTTTCCACTATATGCACTATATACTTTTTATTCAAACACCTGCGTGCTATGGTTTTCCAAAATGTTTAATAAGAAGTGTGAATGAATGGAGTGGGAGGTGAAGTCAGTATTTCTTAAAATTCATTTTCAATGTGTCTCTCGTTCTTGTTCTCTCTCTCCCCTTCCTTTCTTCTTTTCTCCTTTCTCCCAGTCTTTCATTCTAATGCATTTTAAATCTTGCTCTTCACATGTGCATCAAGAAAATTTAAATCTATATTTGAAACAAGGCAGCACTAGAGATTTCCGCTAACGCCCCGAATGCTAAAATGTCGACATCAATTTGCCAGCAACTAGTAAAGAAACACAGGGTGTACCAGACAACTGGACAACTTGTCATTGATGTTTCTTTCACAAGGAAAACTTCCTGACTAGAATATATTAAAAACAGAAGCTTGTATTGTCTGATAAATATTCTGTTCCCCAAATAGTTTAATGTTGCCCCAAAGGACCATTGAAACAAAGCACCTCATGAATCAATTCCATGTACTGTAAGCCTTTAATTCTGAACAGGAAACATAATCACGGTATCCCAGGTTTACAAGAGTGAAAAGGAAGCAGTAATCTTTAGAACAAATTTAAATAACTTAGAAAATTGTTCACAATGATTTAGGAGTTAAACAGACTTTTTTACAGAGAAAACAAGGCACAAGGAAAAGTGACATTGGTAATCCCTCCCCTCCACCGAAAAATAAGCCCCAGACTCTCTGAAAGTGAGGATGTTTTATTTGTTTTATTATTTAGTGATAGTCATCATTTCAATCTACCTAAGTAAATTATGATCTTCCCTGCACTTGGATGTGCATAGTTTCGGCACAGATTTCTCTTACAGTGGAATAAATCTTTTCTTGCCCTGTGACATTAATGACATTTTCTAAGACTGTATTATATTATGTATACACTGTAGCTCATATGTCAAACATTAAACATGGTAAGAGAGACTTAATAATAAAAACAGTTTGGACTATCAAAATGATTGTAGAAATAGTATAGTAAATGAGAAGCTCAAAAACATACGTTAGCAAATCAACTTTGAAGATGAAGTAAAAGGCTTCATCTTCTTTTGAAATGAGATATACATTATCAAACTTTATAACCATTCCCATTCTCTAACGTAATGTCCTGCCACTTCCAACTTTATCACCTGCCATTCTTATGCTAGCCAATAAGAGCTGATTGACTTTACTTGAATCTAAGAAAATTTCATCTAAATAAACTAACTGAAATAATTTGGGGAAGTATAAGCCATGTCCAAGTTTGTGGAAGTGTAGAGTAGACGATTACTTAACTCAGTTGTTTATACTTTTTTCTAAAAATGACTAAGGATGATCTAGTAATAGATACAGGCATGAACTCTTAGAAAGTTATAGTTACTAAGTTACGTGACAACACTGAGTGTACAGGGTTTGGCTGTACAGGCTACTATGCTAGAATGATTTGGCAAATATACAGATTGGTCTAAATGCAAACAAATGAGGGGAAATAGAAATTTGGAGGAAGTAAAAATACACTAAAAATTCTTAACAAATTCTTAACTGTGACAATATTATAGAAACTAAAGGAAAAAATGAACTCTAAATGCTTGTGAAGTCCATTTCTTGGAAAAGGCAAGGTGTGAAATCCTTTCTTCTATCGCAAAAGATGAATGACTAGAGAGATACCACTTAAAAGTTAAATTGCAGGAAGAAACTGAACACGTAAATCTCACTCCTGATATACTATTATTTATGGCACTGATAGAAAGTGTTGCTAAGATCTTGGTTAATACTTTGAACAGTAGGTGAGCATCTTATAGAAGGCACTCCAAGAACGGCCATTTATCTTGAGACGTTTACTGATGTCATGGTTTCAGTGTGTCAAAGAGCAGTGAGTGTGTACTGTTGAATAACTGTGACCTGATGAAAATGAAGCTTTTCAAGTCTAATCCGATGCATTTTAGGAACTGAGGATAATTCCAAATTAGCACAATGGTATAAAAATGTTTTTGATGGATCAAAGGCTACATAGAGATATGAATGTAGCCTGTTGCTAAATTTTATTACTTTATATGGAAATATTCCTTTTATGATATAGTCAAATGTTTTTATCAAGATAACTTCATGTATTTTTTCCACAGTTTATATAAACACCAGTATGCTTAGCAGATATGTACTAAATATCAGTGAATGATAGTAAACATTCTTTGAAATATATTAAAATGAGTAACTATATTAAATATATAGTAAATATATTAAAATGAGTACTTCAAAGCAAGGGGGCTATATAAGCACCAATAAATACCCATCTACAAATTCATGAAATGCTCAAATGAGGCAAGAGAAGAGTCACTCAGGATTTCAGTGGGTTCTTCAAGGTTTGTCTGTAGTACAATTTGAATCTACTTTTATACAGCATAGAATTATCTTTCTGTCATTAAAAATTCATGAATCATGTAGAAATTTATGTAATGGCTCATGGTATAACCTACCCATTGTCACGTCTCTGTCAAATTAACCTCGGAACATTGTTGTCTTCTAGTCCAAGAAGTAGCCCATGCACTTCTGGACAACTTAATTTCACTTAAGAACACTTTATAAATGGGATATTCATAAATACCTCTTAGCTATTTTCCTATTTAGAGAGCAGACGTTCATTCTTTCCACTGATCTGAATCTTGTGTTGCTTCGGTGATCCATGGGTTCTGAGATCCACTGCACTATGTGTCTTATAATTCTTCCTTTGCAAAAATCAAGATATCCTAATGCTTCTCAAGTGAATGTGAAAGGAAGAAACATAAAAATCACTGCCCTAGAATTAAAGTGTATGATAGAAGCTCTGACTCTTAGCACAAAAGAGGTCAAAAGAGAAAAGAAATAAATATTTTATTGTTAGAATGAAATATTTCCCAAACTGACAATTTGAGATTTTATTTTAATGATATCATTCTGAAAATATGCATTGAGATAATTACTAAATCTACTTAATTGATGAACAACTGTTGTTACAGAAAATATTCTGTATTTGTCTATTAAATGATAATGTGAAATAATATGTGATTTTAAACACGGGGCTAAAAAAAGACTATAACTGGTTGTAGATATTGAGAATCCATGGTAAATTTCTAAACTTTAAAATAATTGGTTAAATGTTAATTTCTACCTTTCATTTCAGGACTTCAATAAAAGCACATAAGCACTGATTGGTGCTAGCTAGTTGTTTGTCACTCTGAACATTTAAATTACTTATATGTGGGGACCATATGGAAGATTACAGTATAAATAATTTGCAGATTTAGGTTATATAATCTACTAGTTTGTCAGTGAGTTTAGGGAACTATTAATCTGGACATGTTAAACACAATCCTAAAGGAACTTTAAAACTCTTCATGCTGTAAATCCTATAAAATGTCATCTTAAAGACTTTACCAAAGAGGCAGAAAATCCAGTAGTAAAATGCCACTATAAGCCATTTATTTAAAGTTTTGTTAGAATAAAAAATCTAACTAAAACTGGTATATTTTTTAATTCCTTCAAAAAAACTTCAATGTATTTAAGGGTTAAAAACAATAATTCTCACACTTGGCCAACACAGAGATTACCCGAGATTCCTTACTTCCAGACTGTGCCAAAGATATATATTTTGGAGAGAACGTGTATTCTCCAGGCCAACAACTAAAGAAGGCTCTGTAATGCTTTGCTGTTTCCAGCTGGCCTCTGTGAGAAATAGAAATTCCTAAATTAAGGGAAAATTGTCACTGGCAGAGCTCGAATGTTTTTTTCCCCTCAAAAAATACAATAGGCGATCTTACAGAACTTGATACAATCTATCATGATAAGTGCCAATCTGTAACAAGGGTAACAGTATTGATTTGGATAATTTGTCTTTAGGAATAAACGGATTATTCCAAAGTGGTTTAATAAGAGCGAAGTAGCATTCACAGTGGAGCGAGGACCTCATAGGGAAACTAAACGATGACTTCCACTGGAAATTATTAAAGCAGCATTCCTGTTCATTTATGTATATGTTTGGCAGTTCCATCTTGCACTTTTTAATAAAGTGAGTGTGAAACAAGCATACTAAAGAACAAAAGTTACGTTTGTTTTTAAATATTTGTTATTTATTTTGGTCTGTGTTTCAGTGTCTTTTTAAAGCAATGTGTCTGTCTTATTGAACACATGAGCATTTGAAATTGAAACCATTCCTAGAGGTCAGATATTTGAGGGTGTTTTGTGTGTGTGTGTGATTAATTAATTTATTTTGGGGATCTAAAGTTCAAACTCTTGTCTTTTTAGCAAAAATTTTGCACATAGGTATAGCAAATCAAGGAAACGTGTGTGATAAAATCAAACAGATTGCTTATAAATGATTTAGAAAGGACTGAATATGTTGTGGAAGAACTGTCAAAATAACAAAAAATGGTTTTTATACGAAGTGTACATTGATCACCACCGCAATGGAATTAAAAGAAGGCATTTGTATTAAGAAGTAATTAATATACACAAACTCTTGGGCAAACTTGGAATTCTTCCAGAGCTCAGCCCACAAATCCCTAGATATTGCTGAGGTGAAAAAAGTGTGCCAGGACACTTATATTTTATTACTGTCACACCAGTGAAAAATATTTCCACCAAAGAGAACATTTTAGAATGACAGTGATTAAATTTCCTCTTCATATAAAATATTTTTCAGGTCTAGTCTAACAATTCTATGTTAAAAATGGGTAAGATCCTTTTGTGGCCATGTAAGAGAGAGAAGTGTGTGTTTTTGTTCGTTTTGTTTTAATAAGTAAAGTCTTGATTTAAAATAGCACAGAAAGCATTATATAGCTACCTTTATCTTATTCCAACTTAAAAACAAACCACTCGTGTGCTAGCTGACAGAGAAAAATCTTAATTAGCTTTGTTCTCATCCACTGCTTCTCTTCTAGGTTAGATAATTGCTAACCCGATGGTGGGTATTCCAGCCAAATGGATTTAAGAGGATACCAAAGAGGTCTGCCAGCTTTCTTGAACCTCAACCTTAAGAACCTTTTCTTGGCTCAAATATCATGATATTCAAATAAGGGTGTATTTACTTTTCAAAAAATTGTTATGTTCAAGTTGTTTGAGTCACCATATAGAAAAAGGCAAAGGGAGTCATGTGACTACATAAAATTATATTGATTACTTTAATTTTCCTGGAAAATATGAGCTAGTTACTAATTCCCTTATTGTAAAATGTATGAAACATCTTAGTTGTTATTGAATTAGAGTCAGAAAAATCAAACAGACCATGCTACAGAAGATAAACGATGCTTGAATGTGTCATACATTTTTTTACCGTATCTGATGAAAAATATTTAGCAGTCATTTATTCAACAAATGTTTGCTGCATATAGTACAATGTTCTAATTGCTGAGAGAGATTTATGAGAATGCTAAAAGAGTTAAGCTATCCTTAATGAAATGGCAACAATAAATAATTGAAAAAAACTAACGTAATCAGTAAGCGTCAAGGAGTTCCGAGGCTGTCATTTATTGGGGGAGACCTTTGAGAAATTAGGCGCTTGAGCTGGTCCTGGAGGATCTGGATAGTTGGAAGAAACATATTGTAGGCAACGAGAACTATATAAACAATGAAATGCAGGTTGTAGAAGTAAAAACTGCTCAGGCCTGAGCTTAGTGGAAATGCTTGAGTTAATGAAAATGGTGAGAGAATTCTGAATAGGTCAGTTAGGTTACAATATGGAAAGTTTTGTGCCAGTGCATCCGGTATGAATAGTTGACAGTGTAGTCAATGGTGATGCCCTGGAAGTTTTTAGGCTGTAGGAAAGCAATGGAGGCAGCTGCAGCGGAAATGTATGAAGGTAAGGAAATTGTTACTCTAACACTGCAGAACGAATAAGAAGGGACTGCAGTATTGTACTCAGAGTAAAGAGCAACTGAGGCAAAACCCTCCTTGTGCATAGAAGAACACGAGTGCAAGGATAGCATCTAGCCTGGGTAGATGGGGGACGATTTTGACATTTTTTGAGAACAAGGAAACTGGGAGTGTGCTATGGCTTAAGGAACTAAAATGAAGAACTTTGGTTTAAATACACAAAATCTGAAGAGCTATTGCAATGCCAACGGCACTGTCTTAAAGCAGTTGAAGTTTGAATTGAGGCTAAAGTCACGGGATCTCCTTAACTCCCTCAAATTCAGTCCCCATCAACATTCTTAAAAACACTTTTTGCTTTTGTTTCTCATGATTTTCCTGTCACTCCTCTGAACGAACCTTTCTCAGTCGCTTTTGCTTCACCTGCTGCTTCTCTTACACATCTGGAGAAGAGGCGTCCCCCGGAACCGCATCTTTTCTTCTCAGGCTACATTCCCTCCCCAGGCACAGTTATACTTTAACATTTTAAACATCATTTAGATGCTGTTGACTCCAAAATTTTTATTTTCCTCCCATACCTCTCCTCTGATCTGCCTACATCTAGCAATTTAACTGCTTTTTGGGCACATGAAATGCAGTCCAAATAGAGTTTGCAATCTTCCCCCTCAAACTTAATCCTTCTCCAGGGGTTTCTGTCTCATATCATATTAAGAGATGGAGGATAATATTATATTATCATTCATACAAGTTGCTGAGGCCAAAAAACTAACCTGGGAGTTCTTAACACTTCCCTCTTTCTTACCTCCCACTACATACAATAAACCCCACTTCTGTTCATTTCAACCTCATAAAAATTTCTCAGACTCAATGATTTCTCCCCATCCCCACTGATACTACAATGTATATAGCCAGCATTTGTGTAGTTACTATGTATGCAACACTATGCTAAGAAATTTCCATGAATTACTTCATTCGAGCTAATTGTCTTATCACGAGAGAAGATCCAGAACTCAAACCAGGGATACCTGACTCCGTATACGGAGCAGTCTCAGCTCTTCTAGTCCCAAGCCCTCACCCCCCTCCAGAAACTCTACAGTATTCCTACAACATCTGCCTACATCCAGGACGTCGATCATTCTCAATATTGCAACCCGAAAAAAAAATGTAAGGATTAAAAAGTATGAGGTTTTTCAAAAAATTCCAGATAGAAACTGTTAACAATTTTATAAAATTAAAAGTAATATTCAAACCTACAGTAGAGTTCTAAGTACAGAAGTTTTTTTTCCAATATAATTCAAAGAAAATGGTCTTTGTACATCTGTGCAGAAAATTTTTAATATGTATAAAAAACATACGTACCTAACCTTTGTTGACTCTATATAACTCTTCTGCATATTTCCTTAATAGTGGGTCTTAGAGAAATTTACTCATTGGTATGCATTTATTAATACCTACAACTATTTTTTAAAAGTTACAGTGTTCCACTATTTAAATATAGTGTCATGATTTATATAACTAGTTCTGACAAGGTGAAAATGATGAGAATCTTCATAAACATGGTTAGCGAATTAGATGGGAATGTCCCTCAGGAAAATCTTTAGCAATGGAGCCACCGAGTCAAAGAATGTGCACTTCAGAGATGAGATTTTTTTATTATAAAATTAATAAATATTTTTAGAAGTTTGATAACATTCAATGCTAGAAGTGGTGTGGAGAAACCGGCACGTGGCAGCAACCGGGCAGAGCTGGCAGAGTCTGCCCCCGACAAGGCTTCTGGCTGCCCCGCGATAACCGCAACCCCGGCTCTCGCGCCTGCGCGCACGTTTGCTTCTTTGTTAGTGTTACTTATTATGTTATATGGACTCACACTTATTCTGTCCTACAGTATACAAGCTTAAGATGGGTATTTTCTAATCCAGTCTGCTATTTGTGTTTTGTTTCCTAAGGTAGACCCTTCATTTTAAATAGCTCGGAATACTTTTCCATGGATTATGCGCATCACTGACACTGGATTATTACTTTTACTTGCATAGTTAGAGCATTTTGAAACGCAAAGAAACCTGTACTTACTTTGGTACATTTTACAAATGTGGGTTTGAGGGAAGGGGGCCTAAAGAACGTCTCCTCTGTAAACAATAAGGTCTGAACGCTGGAGGGGTGGATGCTGGAGGCACCCAGGCATCCTGAAACAGCACCTGGAGGCCAGGGCCTGGAGCCAGGGATCTGTTTGTCAAAGCAATTTTCTTTTTTGTTACTTTTTCTATCCAAAGACCTCATGTGACGCCTTTCTAACTGGCTGATCACTTGCATATTTTTTTCTTGCATTTTAAACTTGTCTTTCTCCAGTTATCCTGGTTATCTGCTTATGTCTATCTCAGGATAGGCTCTGGTATTTCATGTACATACACTTCACTGTAAGTAAAAAACATTCAACGCTAAGATTATTGCTTTTAATTTTGTAACATTCTTATCAAATTCCATTGTATTTTTTCATGTGAACTTCCCCCTAGACACCCCAAAACATAGTCCTGTTGAAGTTCAACATCACAAAAATGAGATTTGGTATGATCCATGCTCCATCCCCCTATAAAGAATATCAAGAGTAATGCAATCAAATTTATTTACTAAATTACTTTCAGATACGATTTAGAAGATCAAATGATAGATTCCCTGGTATCCTGCATAAGAACATTGATAGAAAGTATTATTTCAAGAGCCCAGTAGTTTTTCTGGAACCTATAGAGAGAGCATTCATAAACCCTGTGAGTTTTATTTTTTTATATTATTTCTCTTGTATTTTCCAATCTAAAGGATATTAAACATATGTTCTTATATCTGCATTTATTATTATATATGTGTGTTATATATATTACACACATACACAGATTTTATTTATGTATATAAATATATAGAGAGACATACTACTTCAATCTAAATTATAAATTTTCTTTAGATAGATGATATATACAGATATTATATGTGCATTATTCTTTTTAAGCTAATATATTAATATTTCTGCTCTGTTCAATCATACTAGCCAAATGTACTTGATTATTTTCAGTAATTCAAACATTTTAAAAATTAATTTTTTTTTTATTCCAGGGTATTGTGAGGGTACAAACATGGTTACGCTTTATGTCTTTGTCTCACCCAAGTGTGGGTTAAAGGCATGCCCTTCGCCCTACAGTGCTCCCCGTGTCCTTTAGTTTATATCTGGTGGCAATAAATAAGACTCTTAGAAGATTTTAAAAATAAAAAATGATAGTAATGCAAAAGAATTTCACATTTTATGGCAGTGCAGAGACAGAGACAAAACGATTTGATAGCCATAGTTTGGGGATTTTCTGCATGATTTCTTCAGATGTAAAGGTGAACAGCAACTTGTATAAGTGCTCAGTGGATATAACTAAACAACAAAATAGAAAATCTTTCTTGAGAAAAGGGATCCTATTTATTATTGAGTCATTTCTTTGGTGCCAACAGTTTTTAAGGAAAATATAATGCTAAATATCCTTTGTAGGGATATCTTTGCATAGGTTTCTTTCTTTCTTTCTTTTTTTTTTTTTTTTTTGAGATGGAGTCTCACTC
Source organism: Propithecus coquereli (assembly GCF_000956105.1). Classification (NCBI taxonomy): domain Eukaryota; kingdom Metazoa; phylum Chordata; class Mammalia; order Primates; family Indriidae; genus Propithecus; species Propithecus coquereli. Next base: position 2,454,387 of record NW_012147634.1, on the reverse strand, counting down.
TGTTTGTTGCCCTGGGCTAGAGTGCCGTGGCATCAACCTAGCTCACAGCAACGTCAGACTCCTGGGATCAAGTGATCCTCCTGCCTCAGCCTCCCAAGTAGCTGGGACTACAGGCATGCACCACCGTGCCCGGCTAATTTTGTATATATATATTTTAGTTGTCCAGCTAATTTCCTTCTACTTTTTAGTAGAGACAGGGTGTCGCTCTTGCTCAGGCTGGTCTTGAACTCCTGAGCTCAAATGATCCTCCCACCTCGGCCTCCCAGAGTGCTAGGATTACAGGCGTGAGACACCACACCAGGCTGGGATAGGTTTCTTTAACGTCCAAATGCTTGAAAACTAAGCCCGCAATCTTTGATTTATTTAATTGATTGATCTGACAATGACAGTTTTCAGTGTGATAGTTTCAAATTTATTTCTGGGTGCTGAAAATTTCACTGCTCAAATTTTCCTGTCTTATGTGATCGTTTATAATTACAAAAATTGTAAGCAGTTATCTTTTTCAAATAGCAGATTTGTAGACATAATAAAAAATAATTTTGAATAGAAATGCTAACCGATTTCAAGAATAGTTCTCTAGATTATAGAGAATTTCAGTTTGGTTTCAACCTACAAATTTTCTCTGTGTAGAAAAAACATTTACATAACTAGTCTTTGAAATTTGAGAAGCCTAATGTGAGGTCACCAAAAGTGTATTGCATTAAATAACAAACTAGCTACACTCACTGCAAAAGGGACCTTTGACAAAAAGAAAAAAGAAAGAAGGAAATACTATAGTCTTCTCTTCGTGATTTACCAAATATAGAAGAATGTTAAAGGATATGAAAAACCCTTAAGATAAGGATAAGATATTTGCTTATCTTTCTTTAATACCAGCATTTCTCATACATGGAGATCACATCCAAAGGAATGAGTTTTTCATGGAACAAAATTCTCAAAATGCAAATCTAAAGAATCCTTAAATTATTATGAATTTGGTCTTGTAAAAATGAACACAATTCAGTTCTTTCGTATATGTCAATTTTACTAATGTATCTACTTGACAATGTATTTTCTCCATTATAGCAGTTCTCATTTTATCCATTTTTTTATTCTCTAGTTTCAGATGATACTTAACATTTTCTATGTTTACATTCTACTAGATTTGGTTATTTACTGTTTCTCCTAAAGGGAAATGATTCTAACAAGGGATTGAGCTTCCCTCTACTAAGCTGTAACAGCCTACTTCATTTAGTTGTGTTAAAATTAGGAAACTATACATACCTTCAACTTGGACTTTTTTAGTTTATTTTAATTGGGGTGGGGACTATGCCAGCATTGGGTCAGTCCAGACATGTGGGGATCCATAGTCCTAAGGTCCTACCCTGGATATGGGGCAGCAAGAAATCCCTCCTTTGGGATTTGTAGATCTGGTGCTTTTGTCCCCTTTGACAAAGCAAAAACACTAGCTTACACAGATGCAGGATGAAACAGTGTCGAGGCATTTAGTACAGAGTATTATTGATTGCATCATACCAAAGTTTGTTTCTTTAAGTTTCCTTCAAAGACTCACTGAGTTTCTTTCAGTGGAAACACATGTCCTCAGTAATTATTCATAAATTTCTACCAACTGTGATAAGTCACAATCACCACTGTCAATGTTAATTTTAAAATGTGACAAGCTTCTGTGTAGAAAATAGAAGGCAGATGGTCAGGCCAAAGACCCTATGAGCCTAAACAACTTATTAATTTATTGAGAGCTTCAAATTCACACATTCTGTCTCTGTAAGAATGTACAACAAAAAGTAAGAGATAAAATGATGTTTTCTTTGGGATATGTGATATACTGCAAATCAAGCCACTTATATTGACTGTTGACCAACCTGCATATAGGTAGGGCTCCAAATGACAGGGTACTAAATTTTCTATTTGTCTTTATAGACTTATTTTAAGTATGTTAGTAAAGAATGTTTCGTGAAATTGTTTCTTTGATCTTGCACTTGTCTGTTATGCATTGTTTTAATAATTATGCAACAGAAGAATACTTTAAGGCTATAATGCTTGATTATGCAAAGCATAGTGGTATCATTTATTTGATTAATTTTTACATTCTATTTTTGAGCTCCGTTTTTAAAAAATTGGAGTGCGAACTATGTAAGAATAGGAACATTTATTTTATCATGGTTATCACAGATTTATAGAACAATAATCAAGAAAATTTCAATAACATCAGTATTACATGTGGTAAGAACACTATTTTTACTAGAAATAACCCAGATATATGTAGGTATTTAGTTACAAAAATAAATTATTAAGTAGTCAATATATTTTATTTTTTTTTAGCCAACATATTATTCCTGAGAGGATGCAAAAAATTATTGTAAAACACTATTCTGAAATATGTAACTACATGAAACTAGAAAATCTTCACTATGAGAATAACCTCAGAATAAGCAGAATTCCTATTAATGTAAATGTAATTGTTACGGCTAAAAAGCATGTATATAGGGGATATATTTTCCCTTCCATTAAGAAGAATTACCTTAGTTTTAAGATTCTTCATTTATCTAATTCCTCTTCTATTCATTTGAATGTGATGAAAACAATTTTGGTTTCCTTTTGCAGGATAAATTAAAAATGACTCATTATACAACAAGCTTTATATCTATTACTACTAAAAAAAGATACACCCTACTGGCTGCATACCTAAATCATCCAAAATTATTTACTGTGCTTCCAGCATTATTTTGTATCACATCATCTCAAAAAGACTCATAAATCTCTTGTGTAAATATCTATTAATGATGGAAAAACAAGTACCACATGTACTCACCATCAAATTTGTACTAACTGATCAACACTCAGGTTACATGGAAGTAATACTCACTGGGTGCCTGGCAGGTGGGAGAGGGGTGGGGGGGGATGGGTAAACTCACAACCAGTGGGTGTGGAGCAAAATATATGGGGGATGGGCACACTCGTAGCTCTGGCTTGGGCGAGGCAAAGGCTTTATATTTAACTGAAATGTTTGTACCCCTATAATATTCTGAAATTTAAAAAAATAAAAAAATAAGTGTCTATTAATGATGTCATAATTTGATATATGGTCAAAACTATTAATCTCCTAGTATATTAAAGGATTGAATAAGTCTATAGAATATGAATTGAATCTAAGAATAAACCAAGAGTAATTATGTGTAATTCCAAGTTGTCTTGTTTTTCATCAAGAGTAATTATGTGTAATTCCAAGTTGTCTTGTTTTTCATCAGAATTCAGTTGAATAAGTTTAAATCACTTATTAACACTGCATGGAAAAGTTAACTCTATAAAAACGTCATAAAGAACCAAATTCTGTGTAACAGGTAGATAAAACAATACTCTTTTACTCGCTCCTCTACTGGCCTCCAATAATGAAAACCAGAAATTGTAGAAGTTCAAATAAAGGCAGAAAGGTCAAATTCAGACAGAAAATATGTCATTTCATAAATGTAAGAGACTATGTTATTTTTCAAGTTAGTGTTCCATATTTAGGACAGCTTAAATGAGTGAATGCAGATTTATATTGCCAGGAAACATGTGGATCATGTTCTGTTCTCCCAGGAAAGACCCTAAGGCCATATCTATAGCAGACATGCAGTCAGAACGTGGCATATAATTGTGTCAATAGTTAATGCAAGCCAGAGCAAAGCAGCCACATTGTGTGTGTCCTATTTTGCCAATGTTCTAGTCTCAATGAAATAAACATGAGCATTATTCATTCAACAAAGGATGTATTACATCTACTTAGAAATCAGAGGTAACACTTTTATGATAGATTTCTTTCTTTGAATATACCTGGACCTGGACCTATTTTTTTCCTTCTCAAGCCCAAAACAGTTTTTCCACTGTTTATACAAACTCACCCAAAACATAAACACGCTAGAAATCATGTAGGCTGACACAAATGCAGTGAACACAGTTTGAGGCACACACCATAGTTTTAGTCAGCCTCTGTTAGCCAATATTACCTTTGCCCAATAGTGGTCAATGAATCTTAGGCAGTGGGAGAAGCTAAGGATATATTTTTCTTTTGATTCTCCTAGCCATCTATTTTATCAAGGGAGGAGCAGATTGTTAGTGCTAGCCTTTATAGATTGTACATTGAATATTCCTGATTAAAGCCAATCCAAGGCTTAATTTTAAGTCCACTTCAGCATTGATAGATTTAAAATATGAGCAGAATTTGAGTAAAGCTGACAGATTAATTGACCTCAGAGGAGCACAGAAATCCACCCACATCTTGTGCTATTCCTATTCCAGGGACACAGCTGATAAGAATAAGAGATTCATGCGTGTTCTTTGTCCCTGAATACTTTAATCACGGAAACTTAATAATCCTAGCATTATTCCTTTTCTCTGTAATGATTTGGGATGGTCTTCATTTTAACATGAAAGTGATATCATAGAAGTATAAAAGGGGAGTGAAATCAGTAAAATTCACATGGAGCCACTGGTTTTAATTTGTGCACGCTGCCGTTTGAGCCTGTGAGGCTCAGACCTCGATCGTTATAAAGACGGAAAAATGGCTTCAAGGCAAAAAGCAGACTTACATTCACATAAAGAGGGCTCTTAAAGAGAAAAAAAAGCACAACTTACTAAATCTTCCAAATAAGCAAACGAAGAAACAAATAGGCCAGCAAACAAAGCCAAAAGATAAGGAATAAAGAGGAATATAGTTATCTCTCCGTACATGCAGGGGGTTGGTTCCAGGACCACCCATTTATACCAAAATCATGAACAGTCAAGTCTCACTATCAGCACCGTGGAACCCCCGTAGACGAAAAGTTGGCCCTCGATATGAGCAGGTTTCGCAATCCAGAATACTGTGTCTACCATCTGCATTTGGTTGAAAAATATCTGGGTATATGTGGACCCGTGCAGTTCAAAACCCATGTTGTTCAAGGGTCAACTCTATTTATTGGAGCTATCCATTTCTTTCCTCAGCCAAAAGGCTATGTTCCAGTTGGGTAGCTATATAGTAACACGACAAAACCAGTGAAAAGCAATTCTATCCAAGTATATTTAAGAGTTACATACATACTTTGTGGTGAAATTGAAAAATGTATTTTTTCAGGTTTAGCATAAAAAAGCAAAATCAATGTCCTTTATGATCTCCTCAGTTAATTTGGCTTTGTTTAAGATTTAACCAGAGGCCACATGACAGAAACATTTTATTAATCAAAGTAACAGCATCTGTGATGTAACTAGGATCTGTGAGCCATATTTCCACATACAGCCATGTACGAGCTTCCAGCTTCGTCACACGTTACAGCAAAACCCGAATCTTCTGTTTTTGCGCAATTGCATCTTTTGGATTTTATAGTTAACTGGAGGTTAACAACACCTAACATTAAAAATATTTATATCTATTCCCAAAGTTGGAAAATATAGCTCATCTATTCTAGTGGTTTTCTTTTAAGACTAAAATTGGTTCATTTAAAGAAAACGTACAGAATTTCACCAGCCAAAAGAAACAAATGAGTTCCTACGATGGGAAGGGAACAATAGGTGATCTTCCCTACTAACCCCCACCCTTTCACCGGTACTTTTTCTACTTCCTTATCCTATGCTCTACCTTCAGTGCTGAATGAAAAGTTAAGATACATAGAGCTTGAAATCTGGTCCATCTTCCTTATTTTACTCATATGGAAACAAAGACGCAAAGACATTCAATAGCTTAACCAATTTTCCCACCTACCATGCAAAGAGGGAGTCGAAATTGTCCCCTGTATCGCTTGGCTCCCAAGCCCACCCTCCTATTCTATTTCTCTCCCCTAGAATTAGGGAAACAAATCCTGAACATAGCAGAAATTAGTTGTGGTTAAAGTGGAATCCTCTGCTGCCTCAAAGTTCTTACTCTGAAATGTGAAGTTTCCTTATATGGCTCGCCAGTCAAAAGCTGCACAGATCGAGCTGAATATTTCTTACTTCTATAGCCTGGGATTGATTGACATTGTTTACAGATGTGTCCTTTAAAGAGTCCCCATGTGAAATTTGAATGTTGTAAGTGGTGGAAAGAGGGTATAGTTTACTGAGAATTCAGATGCAATGTTAATATGCAAACTTTTGTTAGGGAGAAAAGGCATAAATCGTCACAAGAAAATAGCTTAGATTTTAAATGTCATGGATTTCATTTGGGGCAAGATTGGAAAAATGGGATAATATATTGAAAATATTTCTCCCAGAATGTCCTTAAGGGTTATTTATCAAAAATTATCATACTTCCCATCATGTCCCAGTAGACACCACATTCTTTTTTCATTTATGCAATAAAGGGGAAGGAGAGAGGATTTATTATTATGCCTCATCTAAAGCATTATGTCCATCTGAGCATGGAACTAAGCCCTAGAGTTTTATGATTCCATGATAGTAAGTATATAATATCACAGCTAACTGTGGGATCATTTGAGTCATACGTACATTTCTGAAAACTAGTATGTGAGAGCCATTTTTACCCAAATAGGATCAGAATTTTATCTTAAAACATGGGGTTTATTAATACTTCACAAAGTGAATATGGTATTTTCTACAGCTCAATTATATGAGGCTCTATTTTACTCACATGAATTTTGAGTAAGCATTACTATTACTATGAATTAAGCTCACTGTTCACTTACCATTAAATTGTGCACACTTTATTTCACCAAAGGATTTCAACAACTGTGTTCCTTTCCATGTCTACTATACATAATCCAAAAAAATGGGTGGGAAAAAGACTGCCTTTTCCCTATTAAGATGCAAATTCCCTTTGTTTGGTTCCACTGCTACAATTCAAAATTATATTTTCAATTTACTTAAAATATCCTATTTATTAGATAAATTTTATGCAAAAATATTCTGAGAAAAGAACTATATCAACAAAATATGTCAATGACACAATAATAATAGCTACTGTTTTTTGAGAATTCCTTTCTCAAGCATGGTGCTAAATGCTTTATACATTTTAACTTAAGTCATTGTTAACACAATTCTGTAGAGATCCTGATCACTGACAGAAGGCTAGGATTTGAACATGGATGTGGTATATAATTCTCCACATCCTATGATCTTTATCTCTACTCTCTATTCCTCCTAACTCCCTTTGGTATGGTTCTAGTACCCAGCGACATGCTGACGTTATGGAAACCTGTTACTGGGAATATACAGAACGGTTCTCACCTTAGACCAGTCACCCATTCGCCACACATAGCACTTTGAATAATCCTCACAGTCCTCAGCCTCCCTGGGTCTGGTGGACAGGACACATTTCTTCCTTGGGTTAGTGCACCTCACTGTCCGATGACGTACACCTTTGCCACACTTGACTGAGCACTGGAAGATAACACCAGAGGGATTAGATAAAGTTGGTGATTAGGAGATATAGACTATATATTCAATAAGGTTAAGTGTTCATCTCTAATCATCCCTCATAAGCCCACCAGCCATATAAAAGCAGGTAAGTTAATAAAGAATATGTTTAAGGGCGACACCAGGCTAAACACCAGTATCAGCGGCCAGTTGGGCCTTAAGGCAGTGCGGGAGACAATCGGTTTCAGGAATGACTGAACCATTATTACAGACGGTAATATAACATAGGGATTACTTAAGAAAGACAAGTAACATACAATGATCAAAATGTAAATTACTAAAATATGATTGATATCAAGTTTTTAATGTAATTATGTAAAGAAATCCATGCTATCTTTGCTAAAATTTACTTTTTTTTTTTTTAGCCTTGAAGAAATGTTTGTGAAAAATAACATATGTTCACAGGCTATCGTTTCTCAAAAACATTTTTTAAAGCTAAAATAGAGAAAATCTTAGAAAAAATAAAATGAAAAATTTCTTAACATAATCATATACCCCTGGGAATCATCATTTTATATGGATTGAAAAAATAATTTGGTTCAAAAATAGTTCAGTTAGTTCAATAAAGTTGATGTATAATGAATGATGGTGACATAATATATTGAAGCACGTATGTATTTGCCACCAATCTTTTCTAGGTTCAATTTACTCTCTCATTTATATTTATTCTCCATATTGTGGAATATGCACAAAGCATCCCTGTTTTCCAAAGGCAGGCATCACTGACTGACTACGCAGACACGAGGACCAAAATTACATTCTGTGTGAGTCAGGGTGTGCTAGATACTGCACAACTGGAAAGTGCAATTTGTTTGTGTCTGGAAAAGTCCACAGGAGTTGCAGTGTACACTTAGCAATAATGCTGTATAGGAATAAGCATGCCGATTCCCAGATCAGGGCTCCGAGCCAGGATGGGAGAAGCTGAGCTCACGCCCTGTTCACTCTGGTAGGCTTTGGCAACAGTTGTGTTCCTGAAAACATGAGCGTGGAACGGATGGCATTTTAAATAATCACATTGTGATTTGTCTTTTAATACTTATATTTTTACTTTTTGCAACTGAAAACTATCCCTGATTGATAAAATCAAGTTTTAAATTAAATCATAACAAGAGTGACAATTTTTAATGGGCATATTGCATCGCGACATATAATTTCTTTCAGCTGGTGCCAAAAATCTGTATAGCAGAATATTTCTGACCAATTTCCTCCTGAAGAGTTGGCAAAAATGTTATGGCTGGGCTGGGGGTGGGGCATTTTGTTTCTCTAATGCTCGTGTGAATCTTCTCTCTAGATTGAACTGATTCATTTCAATATAAAATATGATATGACAATTCATTTTCAAAAGCATACATTGCAAATGAAAAAGAATCTATTAAACAGCAAGGCACAACCCAGAAAAGTGAGAGAGCAGAAAGTTGGGCTATTTGCTAATGTGCTTTTTGAGGGGGTTCAGTTAACTGAAGAACATTTAGAAACCATATTATCTAAGCCACTTTATCCTAATTTTCAAAACAGTGGCTACTTACTTCAACATAGCAATTTTAATTATCATTTTTACATCCTATCTAATATTCTGAAATCCAGTAGATGGATGTTTTTGCATGGGTGTAGGTGTGTCTTTGCACATATGTATGAGCATATAAATGAATATGTTTATGTGGGTATGTGTACCCATACACTCACCTAAAATGCTTCAGGGCTGTCAGTAAATATAAGCAATGAGTGGCTTTTATTATTATGCAAAGACATACATTATGGTAACAGAAAATAAATCCCTGTGGTTCGGCATGGAATACCCACTGTAAGTTACAAGCTAGTCGGGGGTGGGGGTTGGGAGGGGTGCAGCGAGTTACACAATCTTGGATTCAAATCCCAACTATCACTTAGGTAGGACTTATGGTAAGTTATTGATACTACAGTTCTCTGAGCTATATTATCCTTACTTATAAAATGGTGAAACTTAAATTTCTTGCATTGCTTATTAAATATAAATAATAGACTAAATATGAAGTAAAATCACTTTATGCTTACATAAAATAATTTTTAAATGTTTTTTTCCTTTCCCTTTTAAATGTTCATGGGTATGTGTGATGAGTCAAATGTGTATTTTAATGTGTGTCCACTTAAGAGTGCACTCATAGTATAGATTACAAAAAAAGCAGAATTTTAAAATGTATATAAAATATAATTTTGCTTATAATATTTATAAAGAGTAAATATTTTTGTCTTTTTCTATTTTCAAAATTACTTTTGAACACATTCCTTTTATAATCAGCAAAATTACCAGGTAGTATAGAAAAATGCCAACTGCCATGCAGAGAGATTCCGGACATGATCCAACTCGACCTGTACAAGCTAAGAGTCAGAGAAAGACCAGGGGAAAAAACGGGTGTGTCCGCACCTCAGACCACACTCCCGCCTCCCACACGGTCATGCAGTCCTGGCCCTCGCAGCGCTGGGCGGCGGCAGGCTTGGGCCCGGTGCAGTCCCTCTCCCGGGCTCGGATCAGAGTCCCGTTGCTCAGTTGCCGGGTACAGGCCACTTGTCTGCTCTGCAGCCCTTTCCCACAAGTTCGTGAACAGGAGGTCCAATCTGTCATCATCCACCTAAGGGTAAAGCAAGAGTCACCTTGGTAAAAGATACCTCCGTCCCATACACCTTGACATGTTTAGAGTTTGCAGAATGTTACACAGTAACTTTATACTTTTTTTTTTTTTGTACTAACATTATAGTTTTCTCCAAGACATCCATCATTTCTATTCTTGGAGTGCTCTATGTTTCGTTTTGTTTTTTTATTTTAATAGCGTTAGGGATACAAGTTGAATTCTGCTACATGTATGATATATATTGTATAGTGGTGAAGTCTGGGCTTTTAGTGGACCCAGCATCTGGATAGCGTATGTTTCACCCAAGAGGTAATTTCTCAGCCTCCATATTTCTTATCTCAGGGCCTTGTTCTTATCAGAATCTCAGAGCATCTATCAGATTCTGTCCATGTCATGCTACCTGCTGCCTTTTACTACTCATCACATGGCCATATTTAGGTGCACTGTAAGTACAAATTTGCTAATATCCAGGAATTATTCCCATTCTTTGTATTTTAAATCTTCACAATAGCCCCTGTGTTAGGTACCACAACTATCACGGCCATTTACAGAGAGGGAAACAGAGGCACATAGAAGTTTAGTCCTTTACAGGTCACAAGATTGTGGAGCCAGAAATCAAAACGAGGCTGCAGACTACCTCAAGATGAAAGATGTGCAGGTATTAGCAAGGTAACGGACGCCCGTGACTGAGAGTCCCCTCTTGCCTAGATGAACTCATCACCAAGGCACTATGCTTATCACTGGCAGGAAGATTTCTGTGACTGGGCTATACCCTTCCAATAGAGCTTGTTAGCCTAGCCACTGTCGAGCTGTGACGTGATCATAGATATTGGAGTGACACAGGGCTAAACTTAAAGTGACCCCGTTTTATAGGACCTCAGGACTCTAATATTATTCTTTGATTTATTTCACTAATTCAATCACTTATCCAATACTTATGTATTTTAATACACAGATGGAAATCTTTTTTTCCCCAATCATTAAAGCAGTGCAATGTATCTAATGTCACTTCCATTTTAATGAATTAGGATCTACCCTAAGGCCCACTAATTTAAACACCTCCCCAAATTTATTTCAGGAAAGAACCAAGAATTATGCCAGAAAAGGGATTCCTAAAATTTGATATTTGTATGATTCCTGTCAATAAAAACCCTCCCTATATTTCCCATTCCTCGGACAATCTCGTAGGGTGGCCCACGCTAAACTATTCCAGCACAGAGCGTGGCAGTCAGAAGCACCGAGGTTATTGTGGGTACATTACTAGCTGCGCATATTTTTTAAATAATAAATACTTAACAGCTGTAAATTCCTGTTGTCTCATTTGTAAAAGGGTTTATTATTGTATCCCCTGACATCCGACAGGTAATCAGCATATAGTGTATAATATATATCGCAGTATATTTAAAATGATTTATATTAATTCATATGTTTTTCTAGCATCATATACCACTTGTTTGGAAAATAAACTATATGCTGAGCTTCTTCCCCAGACATCTTCTATTTTCACCTCATGGCATTGTTTGCCTGGTATCCTCTGTCTACTTCCTTGACAGTCAGCTCCAAGCCCCTCCCATCTAACCAGCGGGGACTGACCTTTCTTTCCTGTGTCCTGTCACCTAGCTGGCGGCGCTCACATGACTTATAGATACTCCCTACGGAAGTGAATGGCACTAACGGCTACCTAAGGAATTCGGCCTTCTTTCCTTTTTTAGTATATAAATTCCTCAAAGGCGTAGATCAATGCTTTTTTCTTTTTTGCATCCATAACACATTTCACATAATAGCTTCTCATTAAATGTTTCTTGAAATAGAATTTATGTTTCTCTCTGTTTTACAGAAATAACCCTAATTATTCCAAATTTATCTAAGCCCAAATATTCCTAGTAACGGTCCACATTTTGAGGAGTGACATCCTCTTGCACTCTAGTTTTCTCATCTATAAAACAGTTTAATTGTAAACAATTTCATGCTTCTATTTCTGAAAGAAGAAAACCTTCCAGTAACATTGGCATTCCAGTGTTGACTCTTCCAAGGTTCTTGTTTGCTGGTCTATCAAGGAGGATACAGTCCTACCAATTTGCTTTAGAGTCCCCTGGTGTAGCAGTCCCCAAACTTTTTGGCACCAGGGACCAGTTTCATGGAAGACAATTTTTGCACGGACAGGGGGCGGGGTAGGGGCGAAGCTCAGGTGGGGACACAAGCGATGGGGAGCGGCTGTAGATAGAGATGTAGCTAGCTCGCCCGCCCACCGTTCCCTCCTGCCCGATCCCCAGTCCATTTCTAAGTTTCATGGAAGAGAATCAATTTTTGCACAGATGTGGAAGCGGGAGGGCAGCAGAGCTCTGTGGCCCATCTCTAACAGGAGGCGGGCCCCTACCAGGGGTTGAGGACTGCAGCCCAGTGGGTTTTTCCTAATGTGAATATTTATCATCCAAATTTAGTTTAGTTTGTGCTTCATATTCTGTGCAAGCACATCCAGGAAATAATCACAATTTAAATCCATCTATACATCTTTACAAAATATGGAACCCAGAAGGCAATAATGGAAAGTAGAAAATTGCATAGAATTTCATATTTTTAAGTAAAATAATATTTTGAGATCCTTAATATAATTATAAAAGTTACTTTTCTATTCCTTGTGAAAACTGCTCAAAATAAGAACTAAAATATGTTCTAATGAGAGAAAATATTTTTATATTTTAGAATTTATCTAATTTGGAATGATCTCATTTCCTTACTTCTAAGAGGCCTGCTTCTTACAAAGCTATTTACTACTATATCAATCTATCTTACATTTGGCACATAGAGTGCCATTGGGCCATCTGGTGACTTTTCCATTAAGTGTGAATGGAAATTAGACTGTTTCTTACCGGGTTGGAGAAAGAGAAAAGGCAGAAGTAAAGGTTGTTCTCTGCCAGTAAGTCTTGGAAAGTTTTCCTGTGATGACCCTTAATAATTCCCCGTGTCCATTCTTCCTTTCCGATATTTCGGTTAACCTCACTAACATCACTTCACGGGGGTTCAAAATACACTACCTCCCTTTCCAAAGGAAGGGAGATAATAATCTCTAATAAAAAGACTTCCAGCCTCCAGCTGCAAAAATTTCTCACTCAGAAATGTACTGACCTTTTAAAACTATTCATTTTACCAAGTCATTATTGAGGCATTTCCCCCCAAGATATCTAAGGTCAGTGAATGAACAATAAATGGCGTGGATTATACACTCTGCTCCTTCGCAGACCAAGTTTTGAAGCGAGAAATATGCTCTAGCGCTTAAATCCAGCTCATTCAAGATTCCTGATGTACAAAAAAAATCCATGGTTCTTTCATCAAAATGGAAAAAACATATGGCATATAAAATGGTGTTTTGAAATATTTTAAGAAATTATTTCACACAAGATAATTAAAGATTGTAATGTCTACTGAAGTGGATAGGGAAAGTAAAAGAGAATACTTAGGAAGAGTTGTAACAATAAGGATCCAGGTTCTTTAGCTGACAGGGCAAAGGCCAAAGCACTGTCTCTATATCTGCCCGTCATTGAATGGGAAGGACCCCAAGATGCGACTACAGGTAGCAACGATTCCTCAGGTTCCCCCCGATTACTATGCTGCATCATGAGAAAGTCGTAGCAGTTCACACGCTTACGGAGTTAGGCTGAAAAGCATTCACCCAGGAAGGGGCCAGGTACATAATCATTATTTAACACATATTAATATACTTTTCTCTATTGCTCATCCTTTTATATATCATTCTTCCCCCCAATTCTTTTAGAGACACATATTTGCCCGGCGGTAGCATTGTTAGAGCAGGAATGCAAAAGATAGGAAAAGTTTTATCATCTCTGGAATTGGGTTACCTCGTTTGACATGGTTGTTCGTTACATTTTCGAATCTGTGGCTCTGGCTTGGTTAAATATTTGCATTTCTTGTTGTCCACAATGCTGATATTTTTGCTCATGATTTTTGTGCAGGACACTGTTGTCTTCCTCTCTCCTGAAAAGAGCAAATAAACATATAAAGAAATGTTATTATAGGCCTTTATGTAATGGATTTAGGAGGTGGTCATAGGCTTGTTATACTTTTCAAAGATACTCTAAACAAATTTTAGGTTAGATCAATGAAGATGATATTATTTATAATTTACACAATAAAATGTACCTGTAGGCTTAAAGAAGATGAATAATAATTTTTTTCTTGTTAGAAATTAAATGACAAGTCTTATATATGAAGTTATTATGGCAACATAACTTACAAGATATTAACTGAAGATATCTTTGTAAAGGATTGTGGCCATCTTTTAGCATTAAGTGGTTGAAAGCTGTATTTGCATAATACATTAGGAGTCCAATCTCCCTAATGGGCCTTCCTGAAAGCACATAAACATGCATATAAACATGCATGCGCATTTTGTCATTTGGTTGTACATCATCAGCACTCTACAGTGAGTTATGGGAATTACGCTTATTTTGAGTATAACTCAGACCTTTATTCTTATCACCTGTGATGAAGACCCCAAGAATTCTAGAAAGCTTTACTCCTAAATGATTGTCATCTTCTGTAAGAAAAGCCATGGGACTCTTACCACCTTTCACCAGATTTCAAAAAACTGACTTTTCTACTTTCTCTAGTATGGTAAAGTCTGGTTACAGGAGGTACAAATGACAATGTGCATGCTGTATTCACTTGGCTTACGGCCGTGTAAACACACTTTCTGGACAAGACTTCTACCATTCATCTTACACTTAAAAAATCTAGTAAATATGTGCTAATTTCTGTTTCTTTTTATAAAAGTCTTATATATAAATTTCCCATGAGTATAAAAAGATAAACATCTGTATAAGATTTAAGAATCTAATTTAATTTATTGTTTGACATTATAAAATAATCAAATCAGCCAGCAAGCTTAAAGCCAGATAAGTCATGACGGATTAAGAAGAAATCACAAGTCTTCTGGGTCACTATTGAACGGCCGCTTAGTTAGGGTCCTTGGACTGTCATGCAACGATAATTAGGAAGCTCAGAGCATTCGTGCTGGTCATGCCAAACACGAAAGGCTGGGCTGGTGGCAGAGAGGTCATTCTGTCATTCAATTATAAGAAGGGAAGGCTAGCACCAGGAATGAGAAAAGAAGGGATGTAGAGAGAAAGGTACTTTGAATAATTTTCTAGTATCTCTTACTCTGGTTTGAGAGCGGAGTGGAAAGAGACCATGAGGTGGCCAAGCAGAAGGCGAAAGAACAGCTATAGGTTTGGGGTCTTTCCTTCATTTCCCTCAGCAACTCTGAGTATAGTCCCACCACAATTTGTAGTATAAAAACATACCTACATCTATAATACAGATATGTGTGGATTAAATAATAATTATATCTGCGATCACTGCATATCATGTTATTAAAACCACTTAGACCTTTAGTTTATCTTCTAACAGAGACAACACAATGTCAGCCAAATTATTGCTTTTCTGGGTAATCCCAGAGCACTGGTGGATTGCAATTTATTCTCCGGGAGCTCGATGCAGGATAATTGAGTGTCGGGTAGGTAACTCGCCCTTTTCCTGGAGTGGGAGGAAGTATGCCTCCTACCAGAATCCTACGGCACTCTACAAGTGTGCACTAGTGGGCCAAACGTGGGGCGGGCCTTGAGACAGACATCCGATAATATGTTAAAAGGTGCCTCTCAGGACAGATGTATTAGAGAAAAATCATTGCCTCTAGGCAGATGAACTAGAGAACAGCCCTCCTTCCGCACGCAGGCAGCCTTGCAGCAGGAGCATGACTCGGCGCATGAGGCCCGCGCCGCGTGGCAGCCCCGAGGCCGAGCGCCCTGCGCAGTGCGCCCGCCGCGCGCAGCCCTCTCCTCCAGGGCGCAGTGTGGCATCGGCCTTAGTCGCATAGTGCTCAAACACACAATAACTTCAAATAATTTTCGAATAAACTACTAGGGAAACAGGTATGACTTATTATATTCATTTTCTCACATAGAGAAACAGGCCTTTCAAGGTAGGAGTTACCCAAATGTAAAAATTTGGGACAGAATTTTGGTCAATTTCCTCCTAGTTTCCTATGCTTCAGGGGCTCCTTTATGACCTGATAAATATATCAATAGATATTATGTATAATGTGTATGTATTATTTCTATGTGATTATTATACATAGCTAAAAGTAGGATTAAAATAAATGTTACTTTTATGAAGTATAAATGTTAGTGCTAAAGTCTGATTTGAAGCCTTCATAGTCATAAAGCTCTTTTTTACAGAATAAGTATAGTTGCATAAACTAATTTAAATGATGGCATTTTGCCAACTACAACACAAAAAAGTGACAAATAGATAATATTCAGAACACTTCTGCTGAACATATATGTAGTCACAGAATAAATTACTCAGGGCTAGTTTTACTGCATTTTTTTTCTTTCCTCAGAAAATATCTAACCTTAGTTATGTTAGCCCAGAGCTAATATATTGAGCTATTGAAAAGAAAATCTTTTAAGTATAAATATTCATATATAAAAAGGATTATAGGTATTGGCATCATTTTAGGAGCACCTTAGTGGTGCTCTAAGAAAATATGAAGGCATGTGAGTATGAATTGGGACACTTCCATTTACATTGTAAGCAAAGACTTTCACATCTTAAGTTTTTTGGCACGTAGGAGAAGCTTAGCCCTGATTTTTTTTTTTTTTGTTAATTTCATTGAATAAAAACAATAGAATCAGGAAAAAAAATGTATTGCTCAGCTACAGACTTATTATGCCTATGAAAACACAACTAAGATCCTAAAGTCATATGGAAACATTATTGAGTTTTTCTTTTATATATTTTTATGTCCCAGCCAACATAGGAAATTTCCATTCTTGCATCTAATAGCAGTATCTACAATGTATCCAATAGCGTGGCACCTGGGGACAAAGAGAAAGTGATGAAGCAACTGGCCTCCTGCCTGACCGTGAGGGCTGTAGGCCGTCGACAGAGTGTTACTTGCTTTATGGCGATTAACTTCACCTCTGGGTCATTCCCATTAAATCAGTCTGGGGAAATCTGTTTGGAGGTTTTAAATACAATTATACATAAAGTAAAATGACAATTATGCATTCATCCCTTTGCCAAATTAAAAAATCTGAAAATAAAAGGTATATTTTATTTACTTACTTTGTGCTTTGAAGAAAATTTAACAAAGACTAGACATTATATTCAGTGAACCTTCTTTTCCAGTTTCATGGATAAGCTGACATTTTTTCATGCTCTGTATTTAACCCATAAAATGGATATTTTTAATATAAAACTATATCCTAGCGAGATAGATCATATTTTTAGAATTTGCATCATAAATGCTGAAACACATTCTTGGGGATGGGTTCAGTGTTTTAATGTGCATAATTGAAGTTCTTTTATATTATTGAACATTCCAAATTTTTAAATTAAGTTGTTAAACTCTATAAGGCAGAGACTATATATATACATTTTAAATATATATATATTCTAAATATATATACACATACACACACATATATCTAAAAATTTGTCTTCAGAATTTTCTTTTAAAATTTTTACAAATTTTCCATTAAACTAACATTGGCCAGTAAGCGTGAGAACCAAAAGTAAATACACATTAATGAGGATGAAGGACTTCTCTCTGAGCAGGTCTTAGAGCTTTGTAAAATGCTGATTATTTTTTATACATACATTTATTTGATTTGGACAACTTCTAAAATCATGTCATGCCATTTACCTCCCAGCCATTCTCTTTTACATTTCTATAAAATATTATTCCCTCAGGATGTGGGATGGGTTTTAAAATGCTTATTTCATTGGTTATTTGAATGAAAAAAATATTTTTCATTGTTCACACACCCTATATCTAATCTAATTTGATCTTGCCATTCCTATGCATACAACTATTTTAATGGGATCCCCTAACTTTCAAGTTAAATTTAACTTGAATGCTAGTGTAACAGCCAAGAACCTTCATGAACTGGTTTTCTTCCTATTGTTCTTATCAAATCACTTTCCACTCCCCAATCCTCATATTTTATACCCTAGTAATAAACATTATCACTAACCCCAGTGCCTTTGCACCTACATATATCTCTGGAAAGTTTTCTATATCTTCTTTATCACTCTGCATGGTGATTTTATTATTATTTGACCCCCACTAGATGTACTGTGAGTTGTCTTAAAGCAGGAAGTATTCATCTCTAGACCACCAGCAATAGTGGGTACACAGTCAGTACCTGTAAAGGAATGAATGAGTGAAATGTGAGCATGTAATTCAAGTTCTCAGTATTTTGTGTACTAAGAAGTTGATCTCAATATTATGTTTCATAAAATGGTGAAAAAAATCATTTGCAAACTAAATGACCAATTATGGGGAATACATATCAATGGCAAATCCAGTTTATGGATTAGAATTTAGGTATTAAAAATCAAGTTTATGTAGAATCTATGTTGATATAAAATGTTTTTATTCCATTAAGAAAAAAGAATATGCAATTTTAATGAGTATTATTGAAATTGAATAATGCAGAGAATAAAATAAATTCTGGTGCATTTTCTTCGGCAAATAATGTTTATTTTGGTATATGCATAGTACCTTTAAAATGTAAAAACCGGAAAAATGGCACCCTTAAAAAAGTCTTTCCTGTCAAATATATTCTGGAGGGTTTGAAAAAGTACTGGTGTTTATAGACCGAGATGCTGTCCTCGACTTGGTCTCAAGGCTTGGATGTCTCCTTACAATCTGGACGTGGACAAGGAGAGCGGTGTCAAGAGGTTCCCACAATGTAACACTGAGGGCATGATAGGCATAAGCTAGATGAATTTGGACTAAGGTAAAGAATGAGAAATATTGGCTTCCCCACCCCCTTCAAATTGGATCTACTTAGGATTTCCTAAAAGCATGTTTAATTCTTCATTTGTTTCAAAAGCGGTTATTGAATTTTTGGGTGCCCGTTCTATTTTGTTTCATTCATCTATCCCTTAGAGCAACATAAATACTAGAGTAATGCAACTAATGCTGACTCCACGCACACCCCTCGAATATTATGGAATGATACATCTCTAATGCCTCTGAAGACCAAGATAATTTAAAACAGGTCTTTAATATCAAAAAGAACCTTGTAGCAAACTGATCCATGCTTCTGAGGTGCCAAAGTAAATTTAAAACATTTCTTCAAATATAGTTTAGATGCTTTAGAACTCTAATGCAAAGTAAACATTTATTTTACAAACATGTTTTAAGATGTTTGAAAATAAAAGGACTCATTTCAATGGTCAATGCTGAGATACAAAATGATTTACTGATTCACGTATTTCTAGAGTTATCATTAGATTTTGAAAAGAGTGTGATGAAATGTGTATGATAATTCATGGACATGAGTTAAACGATGAGAAAAATTTACTCATGATCACCAGTCTTTATTAGATATTTTAAGACAATATTCCTTTTAAAAGAGAAAATGTTCACATTTTAGGCTTTTCATATCTTGTAATAACTGGCACTAACAAATTAATATAAATGCACAATAAATTAAGTTTAATTTGATTTACCATTTTAGACTCAGTTTGAGATACTTATGTAAAAGATCATTATGATAAAAATTTAGCTAGAAAGCGCTAGGTGTCTTTTTAAAATTTCTTTTTCTCACTTATTGCAGTATTGGAAATTTAATAGTTTACAACAGAATTAGAAAAATAACTTATCTCAAACACTGAATTTTATACTGCCCTGTGATACTTTATTTGCTCTTATTTAACATATTTGTGTGAAGTAAAATAGTACTATAATTATTCCTTTTTGCTGTTGAAGATAAGTTTTGCATGAATCTGTTTCCAATGCTCTATGCTTTGAACTTACTCTCATTTATTTCATGAATATGCTGAAAGATTACGAAGCTCTTTCTGGCTGTAAAATCAATGATATGAAATCAGAAACAATGTGATCCTTAAAATCCTGTTTATCCACTTTATTTATGAAGTGCAAAGGAAAATAATATCCAAAAGCCCAGAAATATTTTGGCATTGAAATGAATATGTACCCTATTAACATAGAGATAATTGAAAATTGTTGGCTAAACACAATGGGACAGAGTTAGAAGAGAAGTCTATTCAAGCACAAATCACATAGGAGTTGTTTATCATTACAACGATTATTTTACAAAATTGGCCATTTGAAATAAAAATAAGAACATATCTAAATTCTTATTTAACAGAATACAATAAAACAATCCTAAATATTCTCTAGGGCACACTCTCTATTTTGTGGAAAGAAACGGTACTAAGTCTCCTGAGCTGCTCTTGCAGGCGGAGTGAGGAGGAGACGAACTCTGGAGTCCTGGACTCCAACCTCGGCTCCACCCTAATGGGCCATGTGACCTCGGGAAGTCACTCGATCTCTTTTTTCCCATGTTGATAATTAAGAAGTCATGTTTAAGAAAACGTAATATTCCTTCTGACTCTGAAACTAAGAGACTTTACAGTCAACCTCTATTACTTAGGATTTAACAATTGGTAAAACACATTTTAGTAAGTAATTAATGTGACTTTGGGAAAAATTTTTAGCCCTGAACAATTTGCTTCTTCAAACCGAAGACTGACAAATTCTGTATATCTAACTACTTCTGATGCAGCTTCTATTAGACCGCAATTGCAGAAGAAGGATTAAAACAATGACGATAATAAAATTTACTGGGCAAGAATTTTCCTGTCTAGAGTTTTAAATGCAAAGAGATTTCAATGAACTGTCGGCCTCTCCATCACTTCTCTCCTCAGTGGCCCACCGCTGCCACCGGATGGACGGGGCTCCTCGGGGGACTGCGCCGGTGACGAAGGATCTCATCTGAGTCACACTAAAGGGAAAACTGTAACTGTGCACGTTTTCATTTAGAGAGTGTTTGCTTCCGTTTTGTTTTTCATTCCCGTGGAGGACGTGAAGCAGAGCCCCATGGGAGACGGGCCTGTCGCCAGTGACGGACGGCGCCGCAGAGGAGCAGGACTTTGGGTGGCTTTGGGAGAATTAGCAGGAGAAAACAGGAGGAGAGAGAAGCTCACGTTACGCAGTTAACAGCAATATGGAGGCCCAGGGAGAAATGTGGCCACAGAAAATTTCCTTGTGGCAAGAATGACTGATAACATTTTTTAAATTAAGGGAATGATTTCAAATCTTTTTGCTGTAATGACCCTATATCCTCAGGAGCAAAGTGAGCTCCGACCTAGCTCATCCCTCACCTGCCCCTACGCTGCCTTTGCTCTGGAGACCCCAGAGGGCCGAGTGCTCCCAGAGTCAGGTGGGAGCCCCAAAGCTCTGAGTGCTTTGGCAAAGGCTGCTCCTCCCCAGCCTCTGCTCCTCTGAATGATCCCGGCATCTTCTTTGTCCTGACGACATGGTTTCTCACTTTCCCTGCAGCCTTCATTGCTTTGTTGTGCCCCAGTTCCTTTGGATCTAGAGCTGGTGTGGGTGACCCTGCTCCCCACTGCCTCTACCAGAGCTCCCCCTTTTCTTCTTCCTATACCACCAGCTTTGGCTCAGACTATGCATGCATTACCCTTCTTGCTGTGGTCACTCCTTCTCTTTAAGATTTTAGCTCCTAGCTTATTGTTGTTTTTAATGACATTGTTCCTGGCACAATTCTTAGAATTACAACATCTATTTGAATGATTCTTTCAACACCCAGTCCTCTCAGTCTTGGCCCTCTTCTCTTCCCAACAGTCTTGCTATTCGCTTTATTTAAGTCACTAACTCCCCTGGTCATTTTATTACCAATAACTATAACCACTCCATAACTCAGCTCTATTTTCTGATATCATCTCCAATATTTCCAGCCCTTTAGTGCCCAAAGTCTAGCAATTCTTTCCCTTTAGCACCCTCAGTCTAACTATTTTTAAACCACTCCAAGTCCCATAATCCATCAATCCTACCACCTTTGTAACTGTCTTTCTAGCTCCCTATATCCTTCCTCCTTATACAACTAAATTCCATGGTTCACCATTTTCAACTGCTTAGGTACAACCTCGGGTCAAGCACTCACTCCTCTCTTATTTTATCATACTCACCTGGCAATTTCCAAACGTGCTGCACAAGTGCACCTGCATGCTGTACATGGCGGGAGGGTGACACACCATCATGAGGATTGGTGCCTTCCTAAATTCGTGACCGTTAACTTCAAAGGGGCCATTAGTCCACACAATCAAAATACATGTACCCATTCCATTCATTCTTATTCTCTAAGTGACTGCTTCATATCTTCCCTCTCTTCAAATCTCCAATAATCTTTTTACCACCCTTACTCTTAGAAAGATCACCTTTGTTGAGAAAATAGATGAAACCAGAAGAGTATCATTACAAGCTCCCAACACTTACCTTTTCCCCTGTTACTAGTGATGGGCTGTCCATATTTTTGCCAAAAACCAACTTCACCATCCCATCCCATCTGGATATCACTCCAGCCATTTCTTGCTCTCCCCTTTGCACCACTAGTTTCCTGTTCTATTCTAGAAAATGCACTTGGCAAACAATTGTGTGTAATTTTTCCTATCAAAAACAACAACAACAAACTCCTTTGACTCATAGCCCCTCTAGCCACTGCCATATTTCTGTTTTTTTCCTTTCAGTGGTATTTCCTGAATTACCTAAGAGTCAATTTCTCCAATTTTTCTACTATTTTGTTTTGAATCCATCCACTTAATCTTTTGAGCCAAACACTTCATTAAAATTAATTTTTACAGAATCATCATTGACTTTCAAGTTTTAAATATAATAAATATAATTTATTTTAAAATATAATATATTTTCATGTAGTAGTCAATTCTCAGTCCACATTATTTTTTGTTAATACTTATTAGCAGCTTTTGGTACAGCTGACCTTTCCCTCCTTCTTGTCACACTCTCTCCACTTGCCTCTCAGGAGAACACTCTCTGCTGCGTGTTTCTTCTGCTATGTTGTTATCTACTCATCTTCATCTGCTTTCCTGGCTTCTCATCTCTCCAAACTCTGAATGGTGGAGTACTCCAGGTCTCAGTCCTCTAACTGCTTCTTTCTTCACTCACTCCCTTGGTGACTTCATCTAGTCTCAGCATTTTAAAATATCATCCATGCGCTGTTTACCTCTAGCCTACTACTCTCTCCTGAATGCCACACTCAGACATCCAACTGCTTACTGTGCATCATGATTGGGTGTCCACTGGGTATCTCAGATCAAACTCCCTCCTAGTCCTGCTACTGTGCAGACTATTTTATGTAAGTCAGTGGTGACGTCATCCTGCCAGTTGCTTAGCAAGGCCCGTCACAGTCACCCTTGGCATCTCTCTTTCCCTCATGCTCCTCATCTAATCTATGAACCTAATGTATTAGTTCTACTTTCAGAATATATGCAGAACCTGCCCACTTCCCCATCCTCCGTTGCTACCACAGTGGCCCAGCTGCTACCATCTCGTCCCTGGATTACCATAGGAGCCTCCCGCCTGATCTCTCTGCTTCTATCCTTTTCCTCCAGTCTACTCTCACAACTCAGAAGCAGAAATAACTTTTTAAAACATAAGCCAGAATAAGTCACTCCTCTCTTTAAACCTTCCACCAAGCATCCCTCATCACTCAGAGTAAAGAAGCAAGCTATGAGCACTCTTGCTATCCTCGAGCATGCCAGCTCCACTCCGGCCTCGGTGCCTTTGCCTACAACTCTCTGCCCAGGCACCCCTGTAGCCGGTGCCCGCCCACACTCACTGCAGCGTTTTCATCAGCACCACTTCTCGTTAAGGCTGTGCTGACCACCGTATTTAAAACTGTGCCTACTCCCTCTCGTCTTTACAACCCCTATTTATTTTCCCTCCTTGCTTTATTTTTATCCAGAGTACTTATCCTAATTTGATACTATCATATATTACTTATTTGTATGTTTATTTTCTGTCTCCCTCTCCGTTAAACACAATTCCCCAAATCCAGTCTCTTTCTGCACTTTCCCTACTTCTACTGCAGCAACATTTAGGCTACACGTGTCAACAATTTCTTTGCTCAGAAAACAATCTAAATGGTTCATGTCTTTGCATAAATCAGTTTATACTATATACGCAATATATGTATATATAATTAGATTTTCATGTAATACAATATGTCTCCCTTCAGCCCTAGGAGGAATCTGTTAATACAAAGCCATAGATAATTAGGGGAAATGAGAACAGAAATAATACACTTCTTATACATACGGATACAAATGGAAGCTGGACATCTCATGACCTGGGATCTTACCTTGGCTTTAGTACTAAACAGTTCTACGAGCACTGACAATCTATTTATCTTGCGGAACACAGTTGTCTTACTGGTACAATAAATGTGCAGAATTTAGTGATTTCCTAGTCTCACATTTTATACTGAACTAATTTTGTTCTTTTGCCTCCTCAACCTCTAATACAAAAACAAAAATTAAAAAAAAACAAAAACCTTAAAGCACAATTTCAGGATTTAAATTTCTACATTTATTAAAAACAGTGGCACACTTAAAAATAGAAAATTAAAGGAATTGAGGAATTACATGTTCTGCGTACAGTTGGCCTTCTGTATCCTGGGTTTTGCATCCATGGATTCAACCAACCAAGGATCAAAACCTTCAGATTTGGAAGGCTGACTGTAGGTATTTTCCATCCCATGGTTGGTTGAATCCACGGATGCAGAACCCACGGGTACAGAGGGCTGACTGTGCTACACCATTTTATATCACGAGCACGAGCATCTGGGAATTGTGGTATTCATGTGGGCCTCAGGCCCAATCCCTCTCAGATACAAAAAGCCAACTTTATTTAGCATAAGTTTTCAGACAACAGAGAAGCAAACTCAACGCGGCTCTGTCAAAGAACCTTTACATTCAATTCAGGTCTGCAACTCTTATGGGCAGGTGGACTTGAAATTTAGACATTTTAAGGTTTCATAAGAGTAATACAGCACGTATATATATTACATAACAATCTGAACGGTGTCTGAGGAAGGCCCTGTAAACGAATATACTAGTATTTATGCAATGCGACGTGTCATCATAGTAAGTGAGATACGTAACAACTCTAAATGCTTTTCTTTTTCCAGTTCAAGTCAGATTTAGCCACAAAGTAGTTCAGGCGTTTAGCTATGAAACATGTCATACTAAAGTTTCAGTTTCCAATCTTTTATGGATTTTGGATCCATTGCAGATTAGGAATTTGGGATCTGTCTTAATTATCAATGGTTAATCAGAAAACAATTGATGTTTTGGAAAGATAAATATTCAAAAATCCTTCACCTCCTCCACACGTGGCATCGCAGTCTTCCCAGCCCGTGTGGGTCCACATGAAGAGGGGCTCAGGTGCTTTAGAGCTCTGGTTCTCTGGAACAGGGTCTGACGGGATAGTGTACTCATAGTGAAGACCGTAATTCTGATCCTGAAACAGGAGCACCTGCAGTGTATAAAAATGATCAAGGCAGATGGATCAAACCAGAGTACATTCAGTGTGAAGAATCAAACTAAGCATACTAATAACTTAAAACACTTGTTGCACAGTGTGCATGTGAGTTTTTGTTGTTGTTAAAATATACTTCTCTCTTTCTCTTTTTTTTTTTGTTTTTTAGAAACAAGGTTCCACTGTGTCGCTCAGGCTGCAGTGCAGAGTGCAAACAGAGCTCACAGTAACCTGGAACTCCTGTGCTCCAGCAATCTTCCTTCCTCAGCCTCCCAAGTAACTGGGACTACAGGCATGACGTGATATCATTCGTAAATGTTGATATTGTCATGCTTTTGAAAATATTAGAGCTGCATACTTACCTCCACGCTAAAGACATCATGAAGAAAAGCTCATCTGAATGAAGTCAGGGATAACAAATCATTTTCTTTCAATCTGATGGACTAGACAGTTTCCCAAAGGCTGGTACGTGTATAAGATAACTTTAGTGGTGGGTGGGGACGAGTGGAAGCAGGAATATGTGTCCTATCTAATGTCAACATACCACCCACGATGTAATATCAAATGCAGACTTTCCACTCATATAAAAAGAAAAGATGGACAGGAAGCCCCTGAGCCAACAGAGGAAGAGAATGGAAGACTTTGGGGATCATTCCACTCTGTAAGGACAGCGAACTTCTAAGCTAACTGGCTGATAGGAATTTAATACCATGTATGCTTATAGTTAACCTTTATTTCTGGCAAGGTTACTGATTTTCCATTTGTAGTCAAAATTATTTACTTTGAAAATAAATTTATGTTAAAATGAAATTTTAAGAAATATTAATTTAATAACTGTACAGTTACATACATCTATGTAAATAGTCTGATAAAACATAAAGGATATATGGGAATTACTGAACCATGGGCCACACTGAACTGAAGTATAAGCAGGAACCACGTCTGTTTTGCTCTCTGCTAGTACCCAGTGCCAAGATCAGAACTGGATCATCATGGCCGCTTATACACACATGTACATATGTAAGAAAAAAAGAGTGAATGAGAATATACATCTTTTTACGAGTCTATTTTCAGAAAATATATCAAACTATTCCCTGAAATATATCACTTCTATGATCCGAGGATCTACGGAAAGAATCTATATAATACCATGTGATACAAAAAAAATATATATGTAAATTTTTAAATTTTACTAAATTTTACTAAATGATTAAGTAAATTTACTAAATTTACTAAATGATTAGCTTTGTCCATATGTAAGCTGTATCTAGGTAGTTGTAATGATAGGTAATGCAGAGTGAATGAAATAAAATTTAAATGGGCCCAAGGTTAAGTGTCTGAGCATTTCTGTTATATTTTCTTTATTTCTTTTTCTCAAGATTTTGTTCCACATTATCAACAGAACTTCTAAGATATATTTTGATGCATGAATTGGGGAACTAGTGTGTTGCCTTTATAAAACAACTATAGTTTTTAAGTTCTTTAAGTTCACAAAGGCGTAACATTCTGAGTACTAATTCTAAATACATCACAGTGATTATTTTGGCTTAAATGTCTCATTTGATGTTGCCAATTATAAGTGACTTTCAGCTTAATGAGTTTAAAGGAAGAGAGTTTAAATGAGCTTTAAAAAAATGAGTTTGTTTATGGTTATAACCAGACTACTACATAGTTTCTAAATTGATAAAATGAACATATACATAACATCTATTTGCCAACTTATTCAATTATGTAAAAATGTGCCTACATTTCCTAATAAACTACCTTTTCATTAATAGAACTTTAGATTGTCCTTGAATATCTAATACTACTTAAAATAGAGACATTGGCTACAAAACCATTAGCTTTTTCTGAAACCATTTGAATTTGGCAGTATTCTTTGCAAAAAGGAAAGTGTGACTGTGCCACAGCTGAGGGCACATTGCAGCATGGCGGCAGAAGGTATTGCCTTTCCAAATTCAGTACCAGCTTTCAATCTGCAATAGTCATCAAAGAAAATATCTTAGAAGTACAGTTTCCCTTGGATTACTGGATAAATCCAGGTCACATAGATGCCTTCTTTTAGACATAGTTCACTGACTTTAACTATGCTTCATGCTTCCAGGAAAAACCTTGGTAATTACCAGTCAGATTAGGATTCTGCAGCAAGGAAACTCCCAGCGCCCAACGCCACGGTCTCACGTGGACTGTTTTAAGATTTTGAATTAGAAGCTCAGTAAAAAAGCTCAGGTCGTGTTCCATTTTTAAAAAGTAGGTTATGCTTATTAATACATAAGGCAGACAACATGATGACATTTTTTGCAACACAATCATTAAAAATATGTTTGCTGATGATAATGCTGTTATTATAAGTGACCCAATCATGAAATGAGCCAGATGTGGTTCATGCAGTATTTGTTCAGTCATTTTTCTCTCTCTAGATGGCATAAAGCATAGAGTGGCATTTCCAATTGAAATTTAATAATAGGGTCCAAAGGAATTTTGGTGAGATGCACAAAATAATTATTCATAGTGTATGTATATTTATGACCCAAGGCTGTTTGGTACAATGAACTTGGATCTAAGCTTTCTATCAGAGAGGGAGCAAGAAGAGTGAACAACACCTGGTTTATTCACAGCTAATAACTTATTGGATAACACTGGGCACATTGCTTGACTTTCTCATACTTAGTCCATTTTAATCTATAAAACGGAGTGGTAATAATACATATTACACATGATTATTGTGAGGATTAAATGCTGTAATGAGGTAAAGCAGTTTTGGACAGTGTCTGATACTTAGTGCTCAACGAATGGTGATATCATTAAGGTCTGGGACAGAAGGTACAGACAACACTCACCTTGCTCCCTTTATTCCTGTTGGTAAAGCATATCGATTGCAGTTATGTAAAACTTTGTAATTAAATTTGTGGTTTGTGGGCCAATAGCAGTAGCATCGTGTGAGAGCTGGTTAGAAACACTGATCTCAGATCCCACCCCAAACCAAAAGAATCAGAATGTGCATTTTAACAAGAACCCAAGGTAATTTGCAAGCACATTAAAGTACGAGAAGGAAATGGGCCAATATGGGATGTGAACCTCTGGCTTCTGGACTAGCAAAACACATGTCTTCAATTTTGAAGACAAACTCAGCTTAAATTGTGTGGTGATATTAAATAATGTGGCACACCATGCCCCAAATAAACAGTCAGTCGATCGTGTTTTAGAGTTGTTTTATGTGTGGACTTAAGCATGTGTTGAAGTGTTTGAATTTTAGACTTCTTGCCACTAGGATGGAAAACTCACCCCAGCTGTGTATTCAGTCCTCTGAGTCCTGTGACATCAACACTAACTGCCATGATCAAAGTCAAAAGGGACACGTGGACCTGCTACCAGCCTGGACAGAGTCCCATCGTCCTGATTCTTCCCCTCCAAACTCTATACAACTCATATCTAGTCTTTTACTACTTGGTACAGAAACTCATCATCCCAAATATTCAAATTTTCATAATTCTTTATAGGAATCCATTAATCTAGTAACAAAATACAATAAGGTAATTGGGAGCATTATTAGATATATTTATCAAATTATTTCCCCCAAGCAAAATAACATTTTATCGAAGGATTTCTATGCAAATTCAGACAACGGTCATTTCATAGTACTCTTTTTATAGATATCACTCTGGTTAGTAAATGTATGCTTTTAGAAAAAAGGGGTTTCTTAGGATTCCCTAATAATGCATCTGTACTTTGAGTCTGTGAATTCTCTGAAACACCTAGTTCCTCTTGTAATAATTCCTGTTATTAGACATCATGATTTTAAACACGTTTAAAAAACCTTGAAAACCAATTTCTTAAATAATTTTAAATGTCTATCACTTAAATTTCCAATTCAAGTTTGGAAAAAAAGATTAGAAAAGATGCAGTTGGAATGTCGTTTGCCATGGGAAGTTGGTTACGCAGTTATCGATTCACTGTCGCGTACCAGGAGATGTAAAGGTGCTGTAGTAGGACCTTTGGCAGAGATCTTCTCCCAGAGGCCTCGTCTTACATAATGAACAGTAGTTCCGGCTAAATCGAAGGCTCCAGAGTGTTCGATCTTCCAGTCACTATTAATAGACTGTTTGCCAGCATCCCGGAGCGCTATAAAGAGATTCAAAAATATCAAGAGTATTATCAAGTCGGCATTGTTGGTCAACATCCTTTCATACTGCTTAGTTAAAAGCATTCCATTCATTTATAAACTAATGGGGCAGCATTCTCTGGTGTAAAACTTGAGGCATCTCTTTTCAGGAAATGTTCACGGTCATGGCAAATTCCAGAGTTCTCCTTTTGTCCTGAAGCTGTCCACAATTACACAGCCACATTCATCTTGGCCTCCTGAAACTTCCTTGGACACTTGATGTCTGTACCCCTTATTTTGGCCCTTAGTCATTTACTCCTTAACACATTACTATGTTAAGGCCGCGTGTATCTGTCTAGCCCATCCAATGACCGTGTGAGCACCGTGAGTACTGGCGCTGTATCTCACACGTGTTTTGTATCTCCTATGTCCATCCGGAAAAGTACGCAATTAAAGAAGGGTCATTAAACAGCATGTTAACTAACAGATTAACTGGCAGAGTCATATGCATTACAAAACAATTCAAAGATAACACATTGGTTTTAAAACAGACTCAGATGTTGGTTTTTAACATTTCCTCTTTGTGATTAGCTATTAACGAGAATGGAAGATAAATACTACTTCTTACCTATAAACAGCCAGCATTTGTATGGGATTTTACAAAATAACTTTGTTTATATATTTTTTTTTCTTTTTTGAGCTGATCACTATTATTTATATAAGACTCATGACATAGAAGTGAAATGTTATGGTTATCATTTTAAATTAAAGATTTCTTTTTATTTTCCTCCAAAAGGGTTTTTTTAAATTTGAACCTTTAGAATTCCCCATACAACTTTATTCTCTTTCCAAAAGACAGGTATGTGAAGATTCACTGAAAGCTTTTATGTCAAAATTATATGAAAATACTTTGATAACTTAAGCTGATAAATCTTGCTAATTATTATTGAAGCTAATCTCCATTTATTGGATGTTTGAGGATTACCAAGTTTTTAAATTATTAGCAATAATATAATATTATAAGATAATATATAATATTATAAATAATATAAGATAATATAAATAATGCTTAAATAAACATACTATGCACTATGTGCATATCTGAGTATTTCCCTTGAATAAATATCAAGATTTGGAATTACAAAGGCAAATAAATATTTAAAGATTTTGAAAAACTGTTTTGAACTGATTTTCGTAAAGGTCGCTTCAAAGTGTACCCATTTCTGAACCCCTCCTTGGAAGAAACTTTTTCTCATATAACATTTAATCATGATAGAATAGTAAATTATCAAGTGTCAGCTATAACTCAAATAATAGTCAAAGTTCTGGAAATCCCAAAATGACCAATGGATCTGTTCTCTGGCCTCGTGGAACTCATATTCTAACTGGAGAACCAGACATTAAACCAGTTATGTCGCTAACTAATTATAACCTGTGGACACTTGTGCTGGAGGAGTTAGGACAGGCTTGCCTGAGGGATGTTGTTTACTGAGGAAGTTAGCTAGGGGAAATATGCGAAGCAGACAAAGAGCCTTCAAGACTGAGGGAACTGCAAATGGGAAAGGTCATGGAGTTCACTGCAGCTTGGTGGGGATCAGGAGACCAGTGTGCATGAAGCCAAACTCACTGATCCAGACCATGAGGAGAAGAGGCTGGAGAGATGAGGAACAGCTAGACATTATAGGGCTTGTTAGTATATTGAGGGTTTTCCTAAGGAAGAAAAGGTAAAACTTAAAATATTTTCAAAAATAGTATGTGAAAAATGGACTGTTGTAGGGTAAATTTAGATAGGATACGATGCTAACATAGTAGCACACCTGAAAGTAATGGTGGCTTGAATTAACACATTGATTGCTACGCTAGAAAAAAAAAATCTTTTTCCCTGGGGCCACGGTATTTTATTATGAAAATAGAATAGAAACTATGAAACTGAAACAATCCTTTCTAATTTAATGAAAAATTTGTTATTTTTTATTGTTTTCTGTGCATGAGTTATATGCAACTTGAAAAATAGTTCTTGGGGTTTCCAAGGTGAAGAGATGTGTGAGTTACATATGCTTCATGAGGCCTTGGGCTCACAACTAAGCGTGAGTTAAATACAACTCACACGGCAGTTAATGTGTTAAGGTAGTAGAGAACAACATTAAGATGTATTCAGGAGTAAAATTGATAAACATGGTGATGACTTGGTTGTCCTGGGTGAAAGGAAGTGTCAAGTATGATGCTAGGGTTCTAGGATGAGAAAACAGATGGGTTATGATGACAAATATTGAGATGGTAAAAACTATCAATAAAACATTGGTTGAGAAGAGATATCAAAAGTTTTCAATAATCTATTACATTTATAAAGGATGTCTTGTTTTATTTCTATTAAACTTGAAGATTTTTTTCACTTGCTTATTAGCTGCAAATGGATATACTTTAGACAATGCTAAACCGATAAAATAATAATTAATAATTTTGCCTAAAAGGTAAAGTATTTCCTTGTATTCCCCTAACATCTATTAAATATTTTGAGGAATCTTTTTGGCCTAAATTTGTACTGTAGTCAGTACAATCCCATTTTTTCCCCTGTATTTCAACACATTTTCAAGACACAATGATAAAGAAATATTTCCTGAAAATATCAAATAAAAATGCCTGAAAAAGACGCCATAGGGGTTGCTAGAGTATGAAATTTAGACTCAATTGGTATTTCTGACCTTCAGCAATCCCCGGAAAATGGTATACATATGTGCCTTCAAATCCACACAATTTATTAGTTTAACAGCAGCCTCACAGGAAGAATCAGCACTTTAGTTATGTGGTATTTCTTGGTTTTTATTTTTATTTAATTAATTTGAAAAATGTGCTTTTAGAAATCCTGTTTCTGGCCATGACTGAATAACTGAAGCTGCACTAGCTTTTGTACCATAAACGAACAGAAAACTAGAAGGTGTATAAAACAACTGTTCTCAGACACTGGATAACTTACAACAGAGAACTGTGATCCCTGAGAGAAGGAGAACAAATGCTATGAGCCCTGAAATTGCTTGGCTTTCTGCCTGAAGATATTTATTAATACCAGATCCCCCACTGGGAGGTAGCATCCACACAGAGGACAGATGATGAGGACACAGAGAATGGAGTTCAAACTGGCTAAAGCAGCTGGAATCTGTCTTGGGGTGTACTGGAGAAGAATCAGCTACATAGAGATAGAACTCCAGAGATCTGCAAAAGGGTTCTTTGAGCCTGTGGCCAAACACTAAACAGCAAACAAGTAGGCATGACTCCTCAAAAGGGAAAAAAGAGTAACTACCTGGGACCTCTAAATTGTACACCTGGAGCCCACATAGGGCTGCAAGACATTATGAGTTCCATGCAATCACAGTAGAGAGATCTTACTGAACACACACTCTTTAGTGGAGAACTCAGAAAGGCTACACATAAGAAATAAGGCTAACCTAGTCCTAGAGCAAAGGCTACTTTAGAACTACCCAGCAAAGCTTACAAAAAATCTCAAGATATGTAGCTGAACCAAAAAGTACTAGGTATGGGAAGAAGTCAGAAATTGTGATCTATCATAATAAGGGGAAAAAAACAGTCAATAAAATGATATCCAAGAATAATAGAGATGACAGAACTATACAAGGTACATTATAATCAAACTGCTGAAACCTAAGGACAATGTTAACAATGTTTATCTATAGAGAAAAAGGCATATTATATACAGGGTTAAAAAGATTTAAGAATGCACCGGATATACCATTAGAACTACTACAAGCCAGAAAATAATGAAATACCACATTTAGAGAGATGAAAATAAAAAATAAAACAAAACAAAACCAAAATTTAGAATTCTATAGCCAGTGAAAATATCCTTCAGACACAAAGGCAAAATCAATTTATTTTCAGACAAAGAAAATTTGTGAAATTTTGCTTGACAAAGAATGTTAGAAGATGTTCTTCAGGCTGAAATAAAATGGTTTGAGATGGAAATAGGCATTCAAATGAAGGAAAGAATACTGGGTACTGGTGAATGTATAAAAGATAAAATATTTATTCCTATTAAAACCGATAGTATAATTCACTAAAGCAAAATGATTAACATGTATTTTTGTTTTTAAAACATAAGTAAAAATAACTCATCATATGACATGTGGAATAAAATGCATAATAGCAAGGAGGGAAAAAGGAACCATGCTGTTCTAAGGAGCTCACGTTACATGTAAAGTGGTATAACATAATTCGTAAGGAGACTAATAAGGTAAAGTGCACATTGTAAATGCTAGAGCAGCCATCAAAAATATAAAACAAGAGCTATAGCTAATAAGTAAAAATAAAAATGGAATACTAAAATACATACTCAATCCAACAGAAGTCTGAGAAAGAGGAAGAAGGGAATAAAGAAGAGATGAAATAGAAAGAAAATTCAATATAATTATAATTATATTATGTTTAAATGGACTAAGGGCATTGGTCGAAAGATTGTCAGGCTAACGAAAACAAAAGATCTCATATATTCGATTTACAAAAAATGTGCTTTGAAAATACATAGGTTAAAATAAAAGGATGTGAAAAGATGTCGCATGCAACACTAATCATAAAAAAGATGGCTATATTAATATTGGACAGCACAGACTTCAGGGCAATGAATAGTTCCAGAGATAAAAGAAGGCATTTTTAAAAATGTCACTTAAATTAAATTAATTTAAATTTAAAATTTAAAATGACATATAAAATTTGTATGTCATTATGTGTAGTAGCACATCAAAATGTGTGAAGCAAAAACTGACATAATTGAAAGGAGACATATAGAAAAATCCATAATTTTAGTCAGAGATTTCAATACTTCTCTTTCCTTAATTGGTAGAGCAAGAGGAATATCAGTAAGAATATAGAAGACTTGAACCAAATAAACCTCATTGATATTTAGGGAAGATTACAGCCACAAATTATAGAATACAAATTTTTTCAAGTATAAGTGGATCATTAGCCAATATAGGCCATGAGCCACACAACAAGCCTCAATTAAAATTACACTCAGTATATTCTTGTACCACAACAGATTTAAACTAGAACTCAAAAACAAAATATCTATAAAAAATTTAAAATATTAGGAAATTAAACCATTTATAAGTAACACATGGATCAAAGTAGAAATCACAATGGTAACATGAAAATATTCTCAACCAAAAATACAACTGGAATGCAACTAAAGCAGTGTTTAAATTTTATAGCTTTAAATTGTCACATTAGGAAAGAAAAAAGAACTCAAATCCATGATCTAAGTTTTCCCATAAAATGGCAGGAAAAAAGAGCAATTTAAACTCAAAGTGAATAGAAAAAAGAAAATAGTAAAAGGCAGAAGTCAAACAGAAAATAACAATAGAGGCAATCAATAATACCAAAAGATGATTATCTCAAAAGATTATATGAATGATAGAAGTCTAGTTTGCCTGATTAAGAAAAACAGACACAAATTAATAATATAGAAATCAGAGATACAATATTGTTTTTACAGACATTATAATGTAATACGGAAATACTATAAATAATTTTAAGCCCATAGATCTGACAAGTGAAATAGATTAATTTCTTGAAGACATCAATTACCAAAACTGACACAAGAACAAGAACATCTCAATTGCCTTATATATATATTAATGAAACTAAGTTGGGATTTAAAACTTTCCCACAAAGAAAACTCTAATATTCAAATATCTAAGCAAAAATACTACCAATATTATACAAAATATACTATAATATAGAAAAGGAGGGGCACAGGTTTTTTCTAATGTACAAAAAAAGAGTTATTTTTCTTAAGGTGGATAATAAATATACATATGCTCATTTTACTGTTTCTAATTAGCTAAGGATATTTATTTGTATGTATTAAATACTCAGGAAAATTACATTTGTATATATTCTATATATGTTTATTGCAAATGTTTCTCTGAAACTATGGTTTTCATTTTTATTTTCACAATGGTGTCTTTCAAAGAGAAATGGATTTACTATTAATTAAATCCAACATATCTTTTTTTTAGGATTAGTAATTTTGAAAAGTGGTAAAGAATCATGGGTTAACACAAGGTAATGAACATTTTTTTCTTATGTTTTTTTCTAGATGTTTTAGAGTCTAGATCTCTAATCCATTCTGTGGTAATTTCTGTGTATGATGTGAGGGAGGGGCCAAGGTTCATTTTTCCATTTTTTGTTTTCTGTATAAATATGTAGCTGTTTCAGCACTGCTTGTTTAGAATGTCATTTTCTCCACTCATTATCTCAACACTTTGGTTGAAATCAGTCAAATCCATAACTGTGTTTAATTTTTCACTATGATGATGAATTTGTCAATTCTTTGTCATTTTTTGCTTTATAGCTTTGAAGCTATATTCCTGGGTCCATATAATTTTAAAATTTCAATACCTTTCCAATGAATTGAGTTCTTTTATAATTATTTTGTGGCTTAAAAAAAAAATCTCAAGCAATGTGTTTTGCTTTCATGAGAATTCCGACTTACATTATTCTTATTATTATCATTAGTTTTTTGGTTTGTATTTTTCTGGAAGAGTTTTCTATTCTTTGATGTTCAGTATTTGTGAATCTTATTTTTATATATGTCTCTTTTGAACATCACATATCTGGATTACTTTCCAAATTCAATCTGACAATTTTTATCTTTTAACTACAGATTTTAGTCTCTAAGTATTTATTAAAATTGTTGATATCTTTTGATTTATCCATGCCATCTCATTTTGTGTTCTTTTTTCCTACTTGCTGTATCTTTCTTTCATTTTCTTCTATCTTAGTTTCAATTGACTGATTATTTTAAATTACATTTCTCAAAATTATATTTGGTTCTTTAAAAGAACGTGTCTATTCAATTATATAGTCATATTCTTCATTCTTACTATGAAATCCCTCTTTTATATGTTTCAACATTTTAACCATAATTATTTTCATATTCTCTGTATATGATACAAATTTATGTCTGATTCTGCGCTTTATTGTTTTTACTATATTTTGTTCATGATGTCTATTTCCTTTTGTATTTTCTGAATTTTTTTATTATTAAATTATATTTGTTGAACTTTATAGAAGTTTTTTGAGGCCTGATTTGAAGCTGCATTCCTTCAAAAAAGATTTGCATTTGCATATGGCAGCCACTTTGGCAACCACATTAAAATAAATGTCTTGAGGATTTAGGACTTCACGGTCAGGGTAAGTTGGTGCTGCAAACCCATCTGAGGGTTTGCTTTGCCTTGCAAATACTCAGGGAAATTGATTTTTTATTTCCACCTAATACTAAAGTTAACATAGACGCTTTCTTTTTCCTTTTGTGGTACAGATTCACATCTATCTCTCCTTGGAACCGAGCTTACAGTCCTCTGGAGTTCTTGCTGTATTCAGGGTCTCCGATTAGCGTTCCCACTTTGTAAAGGCCTTAGGCTTTGTTTTCTGTCCACAGAATCCCTGGGACTCTCAAAGTCCAAACTTAGTTACCAGGATTAAGCATAAGTGGGTCTTCAGAGACAGCCTAATATTCTGGCTTCCTGTTTCCACTTTGTTTTTGGCATCTAAAGATTCCTTAATTTCTTTCCAGTTCAGAGGTATTATGGACTGAATGCCTGTGTTCCCCCAAAATTCGTATTTTGAAACCCTACCCCCTAATGTCATGGCATTATGAGGTGGGATCTTTGGTAGGTAATTAGGATTAGATGAGGTCATGAGAGTGAAATCCTTATGAATGGGATTAGTGTTCTTCTAAGGGTCCTGAGAGAGCTTGCTTCCTCTCTCTCTGCCATGTGAGGACACGGCAGTCTGCAACCCAGAAGGGGTCCTTCACCAGAACCCAACCATGCTGGCACCCTGATCTTGGACTTCCAGCTTCCAGAACTGTGAAATATAAATTTCTTTTGTTTATAAGCTACCCAATCTATGGTACTTTGTTATAGTAGTCCAAAGTGACAAAAATAAGGGGTAAATTGTAAAATTTTTTTTCTTTTGTATTTTGCTCAATTTAATTTGTTTTTAGTAAGAGATTTGTCCACAGTGCCTGCATGCAAAACTCCATGGGAGGTAAATTGACTCATATGCCCTTTTTTGAGAGTTTTCTTTGGTTTGTTTTTTGCTTTTTTTTTTTTTTTTTTTTTTTAGAGAAGAGGTTTTGTTCTGTCATGATCATAGCTCACTGCAGCTTGGAACTCCTGGGCTCAAGTGATCCTCTTGCCTCAGCCTTCCAAGTAGCTAGGACTACAGGTGCATGCCACCATGCCTGGCTCTTTTGGAGATTTTTAAAAATCACAAACTATAATGATTTTGTAAAGATATAACACAAGTTCATCTGAAGTACTCTCCATGTTAGGCTTTTTGATAAATTATTAACAAAATAATAATGCCATAATCTTCAGAATAGCAGATAATTTATAAGAATACAGTTCAAAGAGAGTAATGAAAAAGAAAAATTGCATTGGGAGAGGATTAAATGCCTCCTATAACAGAAAACACAGTTTGATGTAGACAATTTGTTTAGGAATGATCAGTTTGCCAAGGTTCTATTTTCCTTTGTTTTTTGCTAAAGCCATTTCAGATGAAGATTTCCAATGACTTCCTATGCCCAAAGGAGCCTTTAGGAAATGTGATTTATGATATGTATTCATTTGCCAGGGCTTTGGGCTTGAAATCTAGGATTTTAATATGGTGTCATTTATTTTTTTCTCCCAATTTGCCCCTCATCCATGTGTCCTATGTCAGTAAATAGCACTACTACTTGCCAGAAACCTAGAAGTCGTCCTTGAATCTTTATCCTTTATCAACACTCACGTCCATTTTTCAGCAAGTTCCAACAGTTCAACTTCTTTAATATCTCTGGAAGCCAATGAATTTTTCCCATTCTTATTTTCTTGAGAGGTTTATAAAACTGGTTACTTTGCCTCCATTCTTGCACCTTTCCACTAATTCATCAGAGTAAGTATTTTTTCCGAGTCAGCAAATGAGGCAACTGTTGGCTCTTGAATAAACATGGTGACATATTAGTATTTTCAGCATTGATTTAATCTCCAGAGAAGCATTCACCCTGTTTAGGAAAATAGATCCTGTTTCTTTATACTAGGAAAAGACCCTGTTAACTTAGGCTTAAAGCTAAGCATAAGGAGAACTGACAGTAATTAAAATGGCCAGACACTTGAGACAGATACGTGATTCAAGCGTTAAAATGAATGGTCTTTTACTAACAAAGAGTGTTTGGGGACTTTGTTTAGAGGTCTGTAGCAGAGAAAGAAGATGGGATTTGGCAGAATTGGAACCAGCAATTAGAGAAGAAAAAAATCATTTCATAATTTTTGCCATTTTGAGTTAGGTCTATACAATAAGTCGATCACATTAGTTTAAAAAGGAGAAAAAAGAGGTTAAGTGAGGGAAGTTTAAGGAAAATGTGTTCAAATATGACATTTACCTTAAAATCGTAAGTGTTGCATGGAAGGCAACACTTTCCTTTAAAAAATGAAGAATTAAAAAGAGGCAGCATGGTTCACTGTCTAAGAATCTAGATGCTATGGCCAGACTCTTTGGGTTCATATTTAGGATCAGAGATTTTCAGATGTGTGACGTTGGGCAAAAAATTTAGCCTTTGTTCTTCTATTCCCTGATTTTAAAAAATTAGGGAATTAGTAGTGCCCACTTCATAGAGGTGCTGTGCAGATTTATTTAATGGCTATATGTAATTCACTGGCCTATATTAATCATTAAGCAAGGGTGAAGCATCTTTTCTTTAAAAAAATTCATTCAAAAAAAATCTATAATTTCTTGTGTGCCACATTCTGTTTTAGTTATTGTAGGCAAAGCACTGAACAAAATGCCTTCAAGAATTAACAGTAGAGATTGATAATATAAATGCAAGCATGTAAACAAACAAAAAATTCAGGCAAGGATAAGTGCTATAAATGAAATAAAGCAAGATAATGTAATAGGGAGTGGCTTGTTGGAGGTCACACTGTATATGGAAAGAAAGTAATAGCTTTGAATAACTGGCGGGATTTGCCGATATATCATATTAAAGTGGCAAAGAAAGTGCAGGACCAAGGAGCACTCTCAGTTTTGACATAAACTACTGGATAGACATTAGTCAGTGTGGTAGGCTGAATAATGACCACCCCCCCAATCTATCCATGTTCCTAAAAGATAGATATCATACAAAATTCCTCTCTGACCACAAAGCGATGAAGTTAGAAATCAGTAACAGAAGAAAAACTGGAAACTTCACAAATTTATGGAAATTAAACAACACACTCTTAAAGAACCAATGAATCAATGAAAAAAATCACAAGGGAAATTAAAAGATATCTGGAAACAAATGAAAATGAAAACTGCACATACCAAAACTTACGGTACACAGAAAAAATAGCTCTAAGGGGGAAATGTATAACTATAAACTCTTACATTAAAAAAGAAGAAAGTGATGGGGCACAGTGGCTCACACCTGTAATCCCAGCACTTTGGGAGGCCAAAGTGGTAGGATTGCTTGAGGCCAGGGGTTCAAAACCAGCCTGAGCAACACAGCGCAACCCCATCTCTACGAAAAATAAAATTAAAAAATTAGCTAGTCATGGTTGTGATTGTGCATGTTTGTAGCTCCAGCTACTTATGACGACGCCACTGAACTCTAGCCTGGGTAACAATATGAGACCTTGTGTCTAAAAGAAAAAGAAAGAAAAAAGGAAAGACTTCAAATTAACAACTTAACTTTAGAACCGAAGGGACTGGAAAAAGAAAAACAAGCTGAATCCAAAACTAACAGATGGAAGAAAGTAATCAAGATTAGAACAGAGAGAAAAGCAGAATAAAAAAACAGTAGGGAAAAATCAACAAAACCGAAAGATGGTTCTTGGAAGAGATTAACAAAAATGACAAATCTTTAGCTAGACTGACTAAGGAAAAAAAAAGAGAAGACTTAAATTACCAAAATCAGAAATGAAAGTGGGGACTTTATAACCAATGCTACAGAAATGAAAAGCACTATAGGGTACTATAAACAACTATATGACAACAAGTTGAATAAACTAAATGAAATGGACAAATTCCCAGAAATACAAAACCTACCACGAACAAATCATGAAGAAACAGAAGTCCTACATAGACCTATAACTGGTGAGGGGATTTAATCAATAATCAAAAATCAAAAGAAAAGTCCTGGACCTCCTGGTAGATTTTTATATATGGTCTTAGGTAGGCATACAACTTCATTTTTCTGTATCTAGATAATTCAGTTTTCCCAGCACCATTGGATAAAAATACCATCCTTTCACCACTGAATAGTCTTGGTACCCTTGCTGAGAATGGTTTAACCATATATGTAAGGGTTGATTTCTGGGCTTTCTAGTCTATTCCACTGATCTATATGTCTGTTTTTAGGTGGGTACCATACTATTTTGATTACTGTAGCTTTGTAGTAAGTTTTGAAATTAGAAGTATGAGTGCTCCATCTTTTCCTTCTTTTTCACAATTGGTTTGACTATTTAGGGGCACTTGATATTCCATATGAATGTTATGATGGATTTTTGTATTTCTTCAGAAGGTGTCATTGAGATGTGAATGTACTCAATTTCACTGAACTTGTTAAACTTTACACTTAAAACAGTTAAGATGGCCAAACAAGAAATTAGGGAAGGGACCCTCACCAGGCACAGAATCTATTAGCACCTTGATCTTGGACTTCCCAGCCTCCAGAACTGTGAGAAATAAATTCTGTTGTTTATAAGCTGCCCAGTCCATGGTATTTTCATAGCAGCCTAAAGGAACTAAGATAGCTACCTTCCATGGCACATTAAAAAAGGCTTTGCAGATATTAAAGATCTTAATAGGAAGATTATCCTGGATAATCCAGGTGGGCCATAAATGCAATTATAGGTATCCTTCTATGAGGGAATAAGAGGGAGATTTGAACACAGAAGAAAAAGAGATGACAATGAGACCATAAAGGCCTATATTGGAGTGATGAGGCCACAAGCAAAGAAATGCTGACAGCCACCAGAGCTTGAAGAGACAAGAAATAGATATTTCCCTAGAGTCTCCAGAGATACTGCTGCATGGAAGACACTTTGATTTTTGGTCCAGTGAAACTGATTTTGGACTTCTGCCCTCCAGAACTAGGAGAGAATAAATTTCTGTTGTTTTAAGTAACCAAGTTTTCAGTAATTGTTATAGCACCCATAGGGCCTAATACAGTGACATTCATTGTATTGCAGTGGGGAAAATTAAGGTAAGAACATGTTTCAGCATGGGGTGAAAATCAAATTTTTGATTTAGACTTTTGATTTTGGACTTATTATTTCTGAGGTACCTGTGAGATGTTTGATAATTTACATCAAATAAACATGTAAAGCAATAGAGTTAAATGTGGTTCCCTAGGGAGAGAGTATACCAGAGAAGCGAGCAGGGCCCAGGCCTGACCCCTACAGTATGAAAACATTCGGAAACTGTGAAGAAGCTCCGGCTCAACAAAAGAGACCAGTGAGGGACCTCCAGCAAGGGAGAGGAACTCACAGTCTTAAAAGCCAAAGAAAGAAACTGATTGAGGAGAGGTCACAGTTTTAAAGGTTGTTTACAGGTCAAATAACATTGAATTTGTCAACATGGAGGGCATTTGCTGCCCCTGAGAAGGACAGTTACTCTGTGGAAGAAGACAAAAAACAAGACTCGATTGGTTGAAGAGACTGGGAGGCAAGGAATTCCAGACAGCACAGAAATGCCCATTAGTAAATTAGATGGTTCGTTTTGCTACATGCCAGGTTACTAAAACTCATAGTATAATCTAGAACTTTGTAAAATTGTGAAAATACCATTTGCAGCATCTATGTTCCTTTCCAGCTTGGAAAAAAGAAAACGTACACCCAAGTATAATAGCCAATTACCTGCTACTGAATGAATGTATGAAGTTGTCCAGATGATGCCCAGTGTGTCCAAAAAGTGCGTATTAGGAATTTAATCTGAATTTGCAAATCATGGATGATGTACTTGCACTTAAAATGTATTTAAAATCCATAGTAGGTAAAAATAGATCATAGATATATATTGGTAAGAACAAACTGATGAGTGATAAAGAATTTCTTTTACTGTCCCTGTCCTAAAATTTTCCTACAACCCAAGCAAATCCTAATGGAAAAAAAAATCAATCTGAGTGGAGACCACATATTTTTGATATTGCAGAGTAGAAACGATTTTGTAAGATGGGTTGTTTTCCATGTACAAAGGATTTCCCTATTGGGACATTATTGCTTATTTGAGAAAGAATAATGAGGACATTATTTTTGTTAAGAAAATAAAAGCCTTGAGAGCTTTTTAAAAGATAATATAAACACAATGTTATAATTCTGGAAAATTATTTAGTCTTCTGCATGACCTAATCATATTAGATCTCTCTATCTGTGGAAGCCATGACTATAAAAGTCCACTTCACATGACTTAATTAGATTGAAACTTTAATATATAAGCAAGTGTATTTGACAAATGAGTATTTTCTTTCATATATTCAAAAGTTATTAATTGATCTAATTTAAATATTAAAATAACTATAGATATATTCCTTTTCACAAGAAATACTTAAAAATTTAAAAATACTTTCTTCAATAGGTCAGTTTTCCTAAAATGGAGCATGATCACTTAAAGATCAAGTCCTTTTAAAACGTAGAAAACATTTTTTGAATCCCACAGTTTTCCTAATTCTAAAACAATCATTATGGATATATACACATATGTGCATGTATACATGTAATTAATATGTAGATGTGTATATGTATGTAGGTGTAATATGTGAAATAAATACATCTATGAAATATATTACATATGGATATAAATACGAAATAAAACATACCCAAACCATTCAATGAGTTTTTCTTTTTTTTATCATGGACTCACATCTGAAAGCAATTTATACCCTTCAAAAACACACAGACAACCAGATTGCTTTTGCTCCTGGGAAGTCCCTGGTAGGGAAGGAAAGAAATTCCTACTTGATAATGACAAGAGGTGCTTGCTGGGAAGTTCAGACAGGAACCTAGCAACAGACTGACTTCCTTGTCACCACAGCACTCTCAGGGCAGGGGCTGGGCTCGCACTTGGATCTGCTCTGTGCCCGTAACACAGGTTACCTAAATAGCTATGTGCCGGCTTTTCCTCCACAACTTTGATTCTTCTTGCTCCAGCAGGTATCACCAGCACTTCTACGTAACCTGTAAGAGTCAATAAAACATGAAATAAATCCTGAGGTCTTAGAAAATCTCTTTTCTTAATTGACTTGCCTTTTCCTCCCTTTCGATTTTGTTCTTGCTGTGATATTTTGATACCTATGTAAAGAAAAGTTTTTATGTATAAAAGCTGTCATGTTTTCAAGTGAAGAAATTTCTTGGAAAGATGTTGAGCCTGTAGTGCTATTAAGGACAAATACGCATTGT
This sequence comes from Propithecus coquereli, assembly GCF_000956105.1. Lineage (NCBI taxonomy): Eukaryota > Metazoa > Chordata > Mammalia > Primates > Indriidae > Propithecus > Propithecus coquereli. The sequence continues at coordinate 2,410,470 of NW_012147634.1, read as the reverse complement.
ATTTTATGTAAAAAAAAGCTCGCTGTCGCTGATACCTTATGAATTGTGAGGAGAGAAAAAGCCCATCGGAACAGCCTGGTCAGAAACAGTGAATCTTGGAACAGAGAAAACAACCTCGGATTTTGCTCTGGGAACTCCTTTCAGTTGGAAAGTGTAGAGAAAAAGAACACACAGCTGGAGAGAATCCAGCTGGCCTGGACCCGGTCCCTGGAGTAGTTAAGCGTAGGACAGAGAGACTAAGCGTTCCCTGGAGCAGATTAGCAGACGGCTTTGAAACTGGAGGTGGAGACAGTAAGTATAAGGCCACACCAAGCAATGAACTGTCCCCTCCAAGGTGTCAGACAGTGAGGTGCAAGACAGAAAAGCAAGGTGCTTCTCAGGAAAGATCTTTCAGCAGAGGTGGCGGATGTAATGCTTGATGTGAAATAAAATGATAAGATAAAGTGGGATAAGAAGGATGAATTTGCAGAAAAAGTCAGAATCAAGACTTCACTCAGGGCAGAATAGCGATAGATGCCTATTTTTGGCTGAATAGTTATGTTTGTAAGTTATATTAAAATAATACTTAATATTCTACTTAGTATTTCTGTGCAGATCCATGTCTCTGATAAAAGTCTAATTTTAAAGCTTTAAAAAAGGTATAAGAGCTAATTCCAGAGTTGTCTCCTGTTTATTAATTATTGAAATGCCTGAAAATGTCTACAGTCATTTGGCATATAATGAACGGTAGCATATACCCCACCTGGTGGCTGTGGCTGGAATTAGAGGCATGTGTTTTTAGAATCATAGTTTCCATTCCAGAACCCCGCTTAAATAGTCAACCATTGAATACTACCTGTTCAGTAACACCAGACATAAAAGCACTATCACTCTGTTACATGGGCAAAATAGGTAACAATGAAAATAGAAACAAATGCATAATGGCTATTTGTACACAGGGTAAGGTAAGATGGTCTCTACTCTAGACAAGGCATAAATACCTTATACAAATAAGAGCTAAATAAAACTGCAAAAAATTATGTTAAAATGATAACATGCAAAAATGATATGATTAATTCTCTGCTAAAGAATATAAGCCAAGGTTGTTTAAGCTACCTGCTTCTCTGATCACATAAGCACTCAAAGGTCCACTGCTATTTTTACTCAGAGAGGTGGGATTTTTTTCCTGTTAAATGGTGACATATTTACTCACATTTGAGAAATGCTGGCACCAGCCGGAATCACTATGATTCAGGAGAAAACAATTCATGCTAAGTTTTTAAAAAGCTTCACAAAGAAGTAAATAGATGAACTACCTTTAGAGAATGTGTAGAACTCAGAGATATAGGCAAAGGACGAGTTCACTGCACGTGAAGAAGAGTAAGAGATACGTGGTGTTTTTAGTTGCACTTGAATAAAACGATTCTGATGAAATGAGAAGATGTAAGAAGGTGACGCTATTACAGAGAGTTGAAATGAACACACCCAGGTGAACGAATTTATCAGTTTGAAGATACTGAAAATTCTCTAGCAAGGACTGGCAATTAGATGCTAGCGGAGTAGCTCTGTCTAACAGCAATACGCAGGACAAACAGTGTGGATAACAATGTGAGGAGGCTAAGGTTGAAATACAGGAGTGGTAAAGGCTAAGGTACAAAACGCAGAAAGCACTGTGAAAATGAAAATTTCTGAATTTGGTAATTAATAGAGAGTGGGGAAATAAACATAGAACACAAGGCTTTCTTATTACTAAAGTGAGAATGGGGCCATCCATCATTTACAGAACATGGAAGCCAAAAAGGAATCATCTAGTTTGGTAATAATTTAGTAAGTTTAGCTTTGCAATTTGTATCTAACTAAGTGGTACAACACATTAGTAAAAACATCAAGTAAGAGTTCTGGAACATCTGGAACTCTAGAGAAAGGTCTGGCTATTGATGTACCTTCGCGAGGCATCCTTGCAGAAGCAGTAATTTAAACTGAAGTAAGTGGACAAAATTGAGAGAGAAGTCGAGAACTCAACCTTGGTGACAGTTTTAAACAAAGAGATTGAAAATAAATTAGGAAATAAGACAGAGAAGAAATAATCATGAGAAGGAGAAGATCAAGTCTGATTTGGGTAGTGGGACCTTGTGGATAAGAATATCTCAAAAAGAGTTGCTGCCCAACTGTGTCAAAAGCTGTACATCGAAGCTGAGACATCAAAGAGAAAGGTGACTAATGAGAATCCACTGCATGTCACAGTCAAGAGGTGACTGTTAATCTTTGAGCAAATAAATGTAGTAAAAAAGTGTTTGGATAAGATGTTAGATTTCAGTGTGTTGCAGACGAAGAGTAGATAGAACAAAGCAACGGTAGAATGTGTAAGTTCCTGTTTAACAGTATACTCAGAGGTATTTTGTACATTAGAGTAATAGTTACACCTAAGTTCATGGTTATATTTACAGCAATTCTCTATTATTGAGTTGGATTGGCTTAGAGGAAGGTAAGTTAAGTTGATTTTAAAGAAGAAAGAGAAGCAAAAATATATGAAGCAAAGATACATGAAAAGAGAAAGCCAATGATGAAGGTTAGATATCTTTCAGTAAATAAGCCATTTGGCACCATAGAGAATGTACATTTTTTAAGAAGTGAATCTGTGTGGTGATTGCCTGGCTTAGAAATTAGAACAAGAAGCCAGTGATGTGAATGTCATAAATGTGATCCTCATTTTGGACAGTTTACTTTGCGTACAGTAATGTTGAATTTTATAGTCAGAGATCCCATTCTTAATCAGCCATCTTAAAATGCCAATAGCAATCACCGTCTTCATGGTAGTGATACTGAAGTAATAACTGCCATATTTTGAACAGCTGCTATGAGCTAATCACTTTGTAGTTACTTTACATAAATTATTACTTTGTGCCATAATGATAATATCCAAGGTCGACATTACATTTCTCATTTACTAGATAAGAAAATAAAGACAGAAAATATACACTTTTCAACAGTGATTAGTTGACCTAAGCTCTGAACTCAGACCTGTCTATTCCACTATTCACTTCCTGCTACGACCCACTGCTTCTATTTCTTAAAATAGCATATAGTAGTTGACCTTGTAACTCTCCCTCTGTTATGGCAAACAACCCACCAGACAAAAACTCTAGAGCATGTCCTCCTTATACAGGATGGTATCTTCATATTCTTGTACTAAGAATAACACATTTTTCCCCTATTTTATTCTTAGTATATACTGATAATTATACAGTTTTGCAACTGGCCAAATACACAATTTACCTCTCATTTCTTTAAAAAAGTATCACTTGGCTAGGCAAGTTACAATGAAAGACATGATAAAATACTAAGAAAAAAAACACTTAAGTTTATTTTCTAGGTCCAACAAAAATGATTTCGCAAACTCTAAATAGAGCACGGGGACTGAAAACACCCTCATTTCTCTGCACATGTGTTACTCATACAATATATACCGTGTGCATGGCCAATTGGACAAATAAGGCTGCAAGTCTTTCAAGAAATTCTAGGAAGGCCATAAACTATAGGGATAAAATGGTCTCAAGAGAAATGAATACAACATTTGTAAACTCACAAGTAGGAGGAGCCCATAATAGAATTAAGGATGCATGAAGATGTTTTAAAATTTAAAGTTCAGAACAATGTAATGTTTCATTATTAATTGAAGGGCAAATATTAATGGATCACACACTATGGTGATAATTGTAAATATGGTATTAAATGAAAATAGCATGATGTTTTTCTTCATTAAGCTTAAGGCCTAGTGGGGAAGGAATAAAAAATGAATGCAAAATTACAAATATGATTAGAGCTACACTGCACAGATACAAATATGGCAAGCACCAACCACTAAACTAGTCATTAGTGATAGTAAGCAGAGGTCACTCAGGCATCCCTTCACTAAAGAAGTGACAGTTGAAATGAGATCTTAGCGATGTCTAGGAATTCACCAGGCAAAGCCAAGAGGAAGGTGATAAAACCACATTTGGAAATGCAAGATGCAGGGGCAGAGGGGAGAGGAGTAGTGGTGGGAGGGAGGGCTGGCACGGAGGGGGATCATGGTCGGGTTGAGCACCTGTAAGAACTTAGAGAAGGAAGGGAACCCTGGCGTGAGATGAGGCTGGAGAGACAGACAGGGACAACACTATGTAGGACCTTAAGGTCCAAGTTAGGAATTCTGGTTTCTTCCCTGTGAGCAATATGAAACTAACATAACATAAGAACCAAGAGTGACATTATTAGTCTTTGATATTTCTAGCATCTTCAGCGTCTCAGACATTTTCCAAATAGCAGATGCTGTTAATATAATCTATCTATAGTGAGCAAATAAAAGATCAAAAGTAGAAATTAAAGTGGAATAAAACCAAAGGGGGTTTGAAGTAGAAATCTAGGGAAAATGTATTCACATATCTAATTAAAATGAAAAGTGTCACTGATTTTTTTCATAGAATTTCTGTTTTCTACATTTGGTGCATACGTGAAGTGTTATTACTTTTAAATACAGGCATCAGTGCTAAATGTGCATCAGTCTTCTTCATACTGTGAACTGTTTCCATGCATGTTAAATAATCATGAAAAAATATTCTAGAATCTTTAGGAAAAAAATCTTTATGAAAAAAAATTCTAGAATCTTCAAATTGCTTCAGTTTTTCAGATTTTATTTTAGCTTCTGCACTACAAAAACTTCTCCCATCATAATCAAGTGGAAAAGCCTACTATAATTACATTTCTCCGTTGGAAGTCTGAGACCCTGTTTCAGGTAAGTATGTTTTTTCCAAACGAGTGCTGGTGGATTTTTGACATGGGGAGCCTATCACGTTTTTCACTGCTTTGGAGATTGAGATTTTGATCTGCAGCTTAGCCTGGGCCTTAGTTATTTTTAGGCTTCTAGATCTTTAGGCTCACTTATCTTTGTATTCTGTTTGGGCCTAGCAAAAGGTTACATTCAATCGTTGGAAGGCTATGTCCAATTTTCTTTTCTGCAAAGACTCTTTTATCTAGAGTGAACTCAGTTTTCTAGATTATTCAAACATAAATGGCCTGTTCTCTGTATTAAAAATAATACATATTTTAGTCTTAGTTTTTTTGGTGTTCCTTTTGAGTTTAAAATAATTTAATAGGAAAATGCTGATGTGTGTAATATAAGCATATCAGTGATGAAAATAGAGCTATAAATATTAAGACAGTACAACAGATACATTTCTAGGTAAGACACTAATATAAACCAAGAAAATGTTTGCTTCCTCCCAGTAAGGTTAAGAACCTGAGTATAAAGCATATTTGTGGGTCATTACATATCAGTAGAGATAATATCACTTTGTATAGTAAAATACTTTAAGATTCACACTACCTAGATCATTCGTAGTCATAGCAACATCATATTCCCTGAGTATAAGTGTTTATAGATGAGAAAACAGAATAAGAGAGGATGAACCCTGCTATTAATATATTTGGAACATTATCCCACATTTTCTGACTCCCCTCTCTTATGGTTTCCTTTATGCTACACTGTTATAGACCCTCTGTTTCCAAAAATATATTCCCTGGAAATTTAGCAAAAACAAGAAGAAAAAATAAAGAAAATGGAAAGCTAAAAATCTGGAGACTAATATTCTCAATGGCTGCTTCAGACTGTTACGAATCATTATTTTCTATTAGACATCATGCTTTGCATCGGAGAATGAGGTCTGTAGATGACATTAGCCAATGCAAATTAGATTACTCCCTCGCTGCTCTCACTTATTAAATGTACAACAGATGACTTCATATTTTCATTATTGGGAAATGGGCTTGTTAGAATTCCTGGCTCATATCAACACATGTATTGTATGTCATCACAAAAAATCATTCAATATCCATTTGCAAAAGTCTTCCATACAATCAGAACTGTGATCTCTAAGTCTACTTCAAATAATCTCTGTTATTAATCCCTAAGACTGTAGGAATCAGTAATTACGAAAAAATAAAGAAAAATTACCTGCTCCTCTGGTGTGATTAAAATCTCCTTTGATGATTTTGCATGATTTTCCATTGCCATTGCAAACACCACAATGATCTTCCCTCGCAAGAGACCCTAATAAACCGTCACAGCCAACTTTCTGAAACAAGAGAATGACAGCACATAATAAATTGAAGATTTTTTTTTTCTTTTTTTTCCACTACTGATTCAGGAAAAACCTACTCCCTATAAACTAGACATGTTTAATTGACAGATTTGTAAACTGTTATAGTCTCTGGTACAAACTAATACAGCAAGCTCATGTCAAATAATATAATCTGTAAAATGACCAAATAGCAAGATAGCAATGAGTATTTTTCTTATAGTAAGTATTAAATGGTATCGTAAAGTAATTTGGAAAAAATATTATTGAGAAAAATGCAATTTACTCAAATCCCAAAGGAAATCATATTTCTATTAAACATAGTATGATTAATTTAATTCATTCTACTCAACACAGAACAGATATACTTCACTATATGGATGGCTTCACTTTTAAAAGTAAATATTAAATATCAACTTTATGGAAAACTGAATATAGATGTTTATTTTTACTACAGTTCAAGAATAAACTTCAGTTTATTCTATTCGAATCTTCTTTGGCACCCAACACATGAATGTGAGTAAGAACCCCTCACAGCCCATGGCTGTCATAAGAAAATATGAACAGCTGGGGAATTAATTTTTATATGCTCCCAGAAGAATTTTTTTAATATGAATCTTTTAGACCGAATCAATTACCTCTTTTCTTGTAAATAATGTTTGCTTCCCATCAATGCTCAAGAAAGATATTTTTCAAAGTTGTACATACTCAAAGGGCAGAATTTGTATGTCAATATTATCAGAAACAAACACTAAGATTATGCAATTTCTCTTAATCAGGAAGGATTTGGAAAAGAGACCAATGACACATCCATTTATAAAAAGTTCCCATTATTTCAGAGGAATTTTTAAAACATTAAATAAAACAGAAAAGAAAATAGCATCTTTGTAATTGGTGCTGGTGGCGTTGGGGTGGGGAAGCAGCCCGACTGCAAGATGCAGCTGCAGGACGGATGTCTGGGAGAGGAAAAGCCACGTTAGAGCTGCACCCTGCAGCCTCCCTTCCTTTTGTCAAGACGGCCTTGTCAGTGTCAAGAGGTACAAAGTTTAGCTGAGAACTCTGATCAGTAAGTCAAAGCTTATTCGGAGAGAAATAAAGAGGATGTCTCTGGATGAAAGAAATGGCCATCACAGGAAATGCTCAAACACAGCCAAGGATGTGACGTGGCCATTAAGCAGGAGCCAGACTTGGAAGTCTTGGGTTGAGAAAAAAGTTTCCCCTTCATGTACAAATGAGGAAAAATTTAGAGTAGAGCTCAGCATGATTTTGAGATGATAAAAGTGACTTTATTGCCCTATCCCTGGTACCCAGATTGTTTCTTGGTAAATAGCAAGAGTACAATAAAGAGTAGTTCAATGATTGAATAGATTGGTATTTAGTAGTGTCTTAGTATTTTTCTAACCCTGTAACTTGAATATTACAAGGTCTGTAAACCTAAAGCAAATGTTAGGGATAGAACATATATACTAGAGTTCAATAATCACATTTTTTTAAAATAAAAAAGATTTTGTATTGTATAATTGGTAGTTTCAAGTATCTACACTCATCAAAATATGCCCACATAAATCCAAAAGTGGAGGATAAATTACGTTGAAAAGGCCATGCCATTTCGCTGGTGGCAGGTCCCTGAGGCAGCATTGCATGCTGGAGACGGGCAAGTCATGTGATCAGAGAGGGTCAAGCCTTCCTTATCCTTTTCATGAATAGAAACTTCACAGAGCCTAACTGGGTCACTGCAGTATGCTGTCTGCTTTTAATCGCCAAGTCTGGAATTCTATATTCAGCTTTGGGGCTATATATTGTGTGATAAAACAAAACACTCTAGACAACCCCCAATTTACAGAGGGCTTTCAGAAAAAATAAAAAAGGCATGTTTTAAATTGTATCAAAAGACTAAGTAAAGCATTTTAACTAAAAAGCCAGAATCTTGAAGTATTCTAATGCCATTAGAAGTCACAGTCCATTTCGGAGAATTCTAGTTTAATTATAATCATCACGTTCACATAGCATTTGCATAGAATTTCTTGTTATTGTTGCTATAATTTTAAGGTCTAGCTGGGGACTCTGTAACAGATTTGGCTTACATAGTACTGTTAAGTGAAAAGCATAGAAATTTAGGCTATTATATTTGGCATATACAGTTAGGAAAATAATTTTTTGAAAAATAATTTTATTTAAGGCATATACTGATCTAACAGATTTGCATATAATAATGAGATAAAGTTAAAAGCTTTACTTGCACAAGGAATAGTCAATATGTATAGGTAAGAAAGTTAAGTTTTTTTTTTACAGGTAAATGAAAAATTATATTTAGTTACTGTTAACTATATTTTTAGTTACTGTTAATTATATTTTAGTTACTGTTACCATATTCTGTTAAAGAATAAAGAATATTAACACGTAATCATAAGACTACTTCTTATGCCAATGGTTTTACATGAATCTATTCTTGAAACTCTACAGCATGCTGGCAAAATATACAATCTTAGAGCTGGGAAAGCATTTAAGCTTCATGCTATTCCTAACTTTTTAACCAGAAGTCCACATAACTCCATTGGACAATAGATTACTCCATCCATAGCTTGTAATTGTTTTCAAACTTTGGCATGTGTATATGTGTGTGTGCATGTGTGTGTGTGTGTGTTCAAGTGTGCATTTTTCTAGGGCAAAATTTCTTTGTCAAATTCTCAAAGGAGGCCAGGCACAGTGGCTCACACCTGTAATCCCAGCACTTTGGGAGGCCAAGATAGGAGGATCACTTGAGGGCAGGAGCTTAAGACTAGCCTGGGCACCATAGTGAGATCCCATCTCTACAAAAAATATAAAAAATAAGCCGGGATTGGTGGCACACACCTGTATTCCTAGCTACTCAGGAGGCTGGGGAAGGAGGATTGGTTGAGCCCAGAAGCTCAAGGCTACAGTGAACTATGATTATGCTACTGCACTCCAGCCTGGGAGACAGAGTGAGACCCTGTCTCAACAAACAAACAAACAAACAAAACAAAACGAAAGACAAATTCTCAAATGAGTGTATATAGCACAAAGTCAATGACCATTGGTTAACAGCCTTATTTCACAGATTAGTTAATGCATATATATATTGAAAATATTTTAAGTGATTTGCCCCCAAACACAGTTTACCAATGGTTGTCATGGAGTCAGTGCTGCCCCACTCAATAACCTTTCATTGCTAATGGATTTATTTTTTCTCCTGCTCCCAGGAATTTTATCAGAAATCATCCAGCCTGAAGAAAACTGCCTTTCCCAAGTTCATATCCACTTTTGGGGCAGCTTGCATCCAAACACTAGTAGATGCTGGGGGTAAAAAGGCCTGGTATTCTCAACCTACAAGATGACAATTCTGAAGACCCAAACCAGCTTAGAACTTCCCACAGGGTCAGCAAAGGCCTTGTGACTGTTCTGCAGCCCAGTTTCTCCCTGTGTCCAGTCCTGTTCCTTCCCCTCCCCACACGGATGTTGATCATGAAAACATTAGGCATTCAACTTCCTGCATATTAATCTTGCAGGCAAAGACAACTTAAGACAGTAGCAGAACTATGGCTAACAACTTTGATCTTTCCACTATGCTCTTCATATTCACTTTAACAGAGATTTTATTTTTCTACAGAGAGATAATGGAGAGCACACGAATCCATATAAATTGAAAATATTTTTTGAAAGGAATAGAAAGGCAAATAAAATGTTTAAGTATTATAAGAAAGTTGAATATGCATTTGAAATCATTTAAGGATGTTGATAATACTTGAATATGAGTAATAAGACTGATTTTATAGGTTTTTGCCTCATGGCTCAGTTTTGGACATAAAACATGGAGAACTGGAGAGCTTGAATTTTTGGTCTGGAATGTTTTGAAATAAAATGCTCAAAGCATTCCAATTTTAGACCTGCAATATATATATTACACAGTCAAAATCTCAGATTCTTTCAGCTAGGATTTTATGGATTACCTAGACCAAACCTGTCATGCAGATGAAGAAATGGAGTTTCAAAATAGATCAGACTTGCTCAAGGTCACAGTCAAGATAGGACTATATCCACATATTTTGAATCTTAATCTAAAGCTTTCCACTATACAGTGAAGCTGCTCACTGGGCCCACAATCCTCCATCAACATATAAATTCTCCCTTTTGGAGTGGCTTACCTGGCATCTTCCATTTGCACAGATATCTAATCCCTGATGGCCACAAGAAGTTCCATCCATCACTCTTTCTGATACAAGAACAGGTTGTTCTTTTCCAACAGGAGAGCAAAACAAGGCACATGGCTTTTCTACATACAGAGTGGATAAGAAGAAATGAGAAAAAGTTACTTCTTTAATATTTTTATCTTAAGCTTTATTTTTTCAGAAAGGTTATTGCATAAAAATATAATTCAATGCTATTTGAGTAATATAATATTAGAGTAAGGTTATCGTGAGCAATAAATGAGATGTCTGGAAAAATAATAGGTGCCCAACAAACATTAATCTCTTCCTTAGAAATCTGGCTTCAAATTATTCTCAAAATGTATCATTTATTATTTTCTGGCACAAAACTTCTATCACACACAAGCCGATCATTCTTCCTGAAAAATATTTTGCACACTCCAATTATTTGCTCATACCTTTTGAAATGATCTCTATTTTAAGTACGTATCAGAATTCTACCTAATATTAAGTTCTCGTTAAGATTTATAATACTTTATGAAATCTTCCTTGATGTCTTATTCCTACAAGTCAATACACTAATCTTTAATCTAATTGAAAAATTATGAAAGGGAGAAAAAAACCTCTAAGATGAGCAAATCCCGTAAGATTTTCCATTACTAGGATGTTCAGAAATGCAATACAATCCTATGAGAATATCCATCGTTCTATGCAATTGCTGATGTGCTGATGAGGGCTCAACTTCCTTCAGCACTTACTCAGAAAGCACATCAGTGTTTAGAACCATCCTTCCATCTAAAGAGTTCTCGAATGGCTGGCAGTATTCTTCAGTGCCTCATCGAGCAATAAGGTAGGGTAGTTGGGGGTAGAATGCCTCTTAGGCTCAAAAAGTGGCAAGATATTTTTAAAGTGGTGTTTCTATTTCTAAGCCTTCTACAGAGGAGCTGTAGTATTTGGTAACACCAGTAGTACAATTATCCAAATCTGAAACTTCAGAGCTATTTCCGTGCTACATTACTACTCTATTGGCTTGACACCAGTCAAGCCCTTTACTGTGTATTAAGCTTGTATAAATAGAATGGAAAATCAGTTTACACTGATCTTCCCTTATGTCTTCAGTAAAGTTCCACGTATGCTGATGGGATTCTATAAATACCAAATAACAGCCAGAGGCATGGAACGGGGTATATAACTTTGCAAAGAGAAGACAGACAGTTAAATGAACCTTCAGAATTGAACATTTCAAACAGTTTTCACATGTGGCCTCTGAATACTGCTCTGAACAATTTTGGGGAGTTGGAACATGGCCTTCAATATGCATGGTTTTGAAATTTTCCTTTAAGATGCCATTACAAGCTGCAATAAAGCATTTCAGTGTGCTCTCACACCTCAAAGTAGGTTATGTTTATTCAATGACTGCTTACTATGTCATATCTTTGGACTTAAAAACAGCTGCTATAATTGCAACACTTCAAAAGTGGTATATCTAATTCTCTTTCTGGAGTTTTCATTGAAGAGAGGAGCAAACCAGATATATGGATAATGTTGAAAGGAGTTAGTTTCCTAGAAAATTCCATACACATTCCAAGCAAGAATTCAGATAAAAATTTTTCTATTTCTCCTTTTATAACATATTGCCAATGTACTCCGCTTACTTTAGCTTTACAAATGACATAAACATTTGATACCCATCTTCCTTCCTGGAGCGCATCCTTGAGACTGACATTGCAGTGATCCATGTAACACGCCATACTTGGCAGACAGGCTGTGTCTTGATTTCAGAGGCCACCCCTTTCCAAGATATGCATTAGACATGGATTTCAGCCAAATTTCAACACACGCAGAGTATATGAAACACCTGAATACTGAAGCCACACATCTCTTTTCTCTAAAAATAAATGTTCACTACTGCATTGATGGCCAATATTTAATTCTCCTAGACATGGATTCGCATATCATATAAGAATAATAGATACAGCCACTTGCATTTTAAGATGTCATATGCTATTAAGATTTGAGTTTTTTTAAAAAATCATATATTTTCATTTCTTTTACAGTGCTATAATACAAGCAGGCTAGTTGGATAGTTTATTCATCATATAGACTGATGAGTTAGATTGATAAGTGCTGCAAAATTATGAAAAAACGATAACTTGCTAATTACATAAATAGCTCTTATGGATTATTTTGATGATAAACATCACTTTCTAAGAGTCAGGAATTTTTCTAACAGTGATTTACAATAGCTTTAATGTTCTAAATTGACGCCCATCCAACTCTGATTTTCTTTTAATCTGGAGAAAATCTGTTTTCTATCTCTTATTTCACATATGAGTAAACAGGTTTCAAATGAATTTAACATTATTAAATCTTATGCCCAGTTAGAAGTAGAGACAGATTAACAGTCACATAAATCAGGTGATGATTTTCATGATGTGAATGGTCTTATTGAGTATATTTTTATAATAAAAGGATATTGGTTATTCAGATTTATTTAGCAAATATTCATCAGAAGCTTAATACACACCAGATGGTCCACGAGGAACAGATACTAGAGGGCATATAGACACATTAAAATGTGCTATTACGGGGTGCTTGCAGGGTACTTAGAAGGGGCACATACCTAATTTAGAGGATCAGGGGAGTTTCTTTTTCCTAGAGGAATTGAGTCAAAAAAAAAAAATCAGTAGAAGTTTTCAAAGTAAATAAATAGGGAGAGAGATCAAAGCCTGAGAAGGAAAACGTATTATGAAACCAGCGGGTATAAGGGCCCAGAAATAAGAGAGCAGGTGTGTCTGAGGGGTGGAATGGAAGTCAGCGTGGCCCTGCAGGAGGCCACAAAATGGAACAAGGAAGATGAGGCAGGAGAAATTAAAGAGGACAGGGCAAAACATGCCCTGATAAGCCAGGTAATCATGTTTGTGCGACTGAAAAGTTAGTGCTACTTTCACCGAGATGGGAGATACTCAAGAGGATCGGATGGACATAAACAGGAAGGGTTCAGATCATGAGTTTGGTCTTAAATTTGCAGATATCCAAGTAGCTGTATCAAGCAGGCATTGTACATATGAGTTTGGAACTCAAATGAAAAATCTGGCTGAAGACATAAATTCATGAGTTACTTGCATATTTGAAGTCATGGGAATAGATGAGATCACCTAAAGAAGAAAATGTAGAGTGAAAAAAGAATAGCATCTGGGATAGGCAGAAGAATGTGCCAGAGATGTAGCAGGAAAACCAGGTCTTTGCTGGAACACAGAAACCCAGGCACACGCGTGTTTCAAGAACCGAGGGGTGGTTAATTGTGTGTATTGAGGGCCATGTAAGAAGAGGATGGGAAACTATTCATTCGGTTTAGTTTCCATGAGACTTCTTGACGACATTAAGGAGATGTGTGCTGGTGGGCTCCATCTTGAAGGGAAGCAAACAAAGTGCTGGGAAACAGGCAGCTCTCTGGAGCAGAGTGGCCCCAAGGACAGAAAGGTGCAAGGCACCAGCTCAAGGTGGCTGTGGGCTCCAGGGAAGGTTCGTATGTTTTAGTGGAAGAGTCCTAAGTACATTAAAAAATCCAGTGTTAATTATCCAGCACAGAAGAGATGAAATATACGAGAGAAAGTAGGGATAAGCAGTGAGATATCTGAAAAGGGAAGACAGGGATGACATCCAGGGCACAGTTGGAGGGACTGGCCTTCGAAAGGAGGAACTAAAATTCTGCTACAGTAGAAAGCAGGAGTGACTTAAGTCAGGCTTAAGTGTTCGGGAGCAGGAAGATAACGAGGTAATCATCTGATGGCTGCTATTTTTCCCCCATATGTAGTGGCATAATCTGCCCTATTGTTTGGCCGCTTCCATCACTGCTTGCATGCACACGCTACTCCGAGAAAAGGGTTTTATCAGATGGGTGCTGTGAAATCAAGAAGCAAAGGAATTTGGATTATTGACATGAGTGTTATCGGAATAATGGAGAGCACAGTCCAAACTGACTACGGGGAGAAATAAACAAGAGACTAGAAGCATCATGGTCAATGAGCTCAGAGAACCCATAGCCACTTTCGGTAACTGCAACTCAAACTCACAGCCCACCCATCGCAAGTATTATCGCTTTGAACTAATAAGGCAGCATATAATTTTCTTAAAAGTCTTATTTTGAAGTAAAGATTTACAGGAAGTTGCAAAAATAGTAAAGAGAGGTTCCAATTACCTTTCCCTCAGTTTCCCCCATGGTGACAACTTAGTAACTATAGCACAATAGCAAATCCAAGAAACTTGCATTGGCACATGTGTGTATAGTTCCACGCCATTTTATCACATGTGTAGATTTGTGTAACCACTGCGGCAGTCAAGACATTAAACTATTCCATCCACACAAAGATCTTCCTCATTCTACCCCTTTATAGTAATATCCATCCCAACCACCATCCCTAACCCCTGGCGATCACTAATTCATTTTTCATCTCTGTAATTTTGTCATTTGAACAATGTTATCAAAGGGAATCATACAACATGTGACCTCTTGAGGGTGGCATTTTTCACTCACCATAATGTTCTGAGATCCATCGAATTATGGCCTGTATCAATAGTTTGCTCCTTTTCATTGCTGAGCAGTGTTCCATCAGCCAGAAGTTTAATTTCCACATTGTATATTAAGTTTGTTTTTGCTTATTTAACACATTGACTCACCCACAAGAAATTTTTTTTTTTCCTTGGGGCCACGGTGTTTTATTACGAGAATAGAATAAAAACTTTGAAAACAAAATGATGTTTTCTCATATAGTGAAAAAAGTTGTAATTTTGTATTGTTTTCTGTGCGTGAGTTATATGAAATCTGAAAAATAGTTCTCTTGGCTCCCAAGGTGAAGAGACGTGTGAGTTGCATATGCTTCACAAGGCCCTGGGTTCAAAACTAGCGTGAGTTAAACACAACTCACATGGCACTTAACGTGTTAAGGAACTGACAAACTATTTTCAAAGTGGCTGCACAACTTTACATTCCCATCAGCAATGTCTGAGAGATCTACTTCCTCATCAGTATTTGGTGTTATCACTACTTTTTATCGTAGTTGTTCTAATAGATACGTTGGTATTATTTCATATTTTTAAAATATATTTTTGTCAGTGCTTGTGGTTGTTAGATGTAAATAAATGTAGAAAAAAATAAAGTTCAGAAACAGCTGGAAGATAATCTGTAAAATAACCTTACTATTAAACAGACACTTTGCAAACCTAGAAGCATACTTAAGATAGTGGTGACCTGGTCGGTCATACCTTCATCCAAGACGGCTCGCCACTGAAGTGTGTGCTTCGGGTGCGGAGTTCTAGCACTATGGGCCTGACACTGCCAGTCTCTGAATCCAGGCAGACCTGCGGGACAAGGTGGACTCTCACACATTCTGTGTTGTTTTCTGGGACCGTTACAATCCCTTGCTCCAGAAACTCGCCTAGAAAAGAGTACAAATAATCGATCTTATCCTTGCTTTTTACATTAACTAACCACTTTTAAATTAAAAATCATGATATTAGTAATGTATAGTCCTTTATGTTCAACCTACTATTGAAAACTTGAATGCATTAAATGATTGGTAGTAGCATGAAATCCTCACGTTTGTTTTGTAAAAAACTATATATTTTTTCCAATCCTTGACCAATTTACCTTCCAAAACACATGAGGAATAAAAGCCAAAATGATATAAAGGAGCAAAGGGAAGAGGCTGGGGACAAAAGAGAAAGCCTTCCAATTCCCAAGAAGAAGTTTGGTTCTTTGTATTATGAAGGAAATATCTGCACAGAAATTCTTTCAAGCTGCGTGGGATGGAGCCGCGTCACCGAGCTGCACGCCAACAGCACACAGGCTGAGGTGACGTTCTCACACTGTCCTAGAGCCCCTGCAGGAATGGTGGGGTCGAACAAGCTGATCTTCTAACAATCCCTATCTGCACATGTGCTTTGCACGTTTTTGGTTTTATTAGTGTTAGCTTTCTTCGCCATTAATTTTGTTCTCGTTCCCACCCTTTCTGAAGTCCTGTCATCTTCTGCTCCCCTCACAGAGCTGCACATGTTCACTTGGTTTTTCTAATATACGTCTCCCTGCTTATGTGATACGTTTCATTTGATTGACTCAAGAAATCCCCTTTTGTGCCTTTCATTATTTATTCTTAGAAGGGTTGATCTTTATTTTCTTCTTAAAGACAGGTTTTATATGAAAATAAATAATTTGAGGAAATTTCCTGTTTTCCAAAGTAGAGTAGAGTTTGAGGGGCTTCTTTTGCTTCCCAACATGCTTTACCAGTAAAACCTTTGCATTTCAAAAACTGAAGAAAAAAAAATGCCCTCCCCCAATCCAGGAACTTCGAGCTTACCCGGGACACTTGCGCTCCCGACTGCTGATCCCAGAGCTGCAAGTCCGGCTGCAGGGGCTCCAGAGGCTCCACTCTCCCGCCGCGAGTCCAGCTGCGGAGGTCCTGCCGGTGCACTCTCCAGCCTTACACCACTATTCCAAAAGTTATGTCTTAGGTGAACAAATCAGGGCACAACTGAAATCATTCGCTGGTCTATACAGTCACTGGAATTGCAGTTAAATCAAGTCTACTAGAGCCCCAAACACATAGAATTTAAAAAGACCAAAAATAAGTTGGCACTTGTTTTTTGTCAAAGTGATATAATGGTCCAGTTCTCACGGTCCTCATGTCAGTTCAGTCACACATGTCTTGTCACGAAAGCAGCGCACAGATGTCTGTCACCACAGCCCTGAGAATTCAGCATGGGTAATGGAGATAGGGTGAAGATGACGGTGCAGGAATTTGAGGTTGCACAACCAGAAAAGAAAAACTAACACATTCTAAGAAACAGATAATAATTTTAAAGGGACCAAAAAAGTACTGAGTCATATATAAGAATGGAAAACATGAGATAAATGTACTTCTATAACGAGGTCAAAGCAGAAATTTTAGCAAATGTAGCAATTTTACTTTCAAATGTCAGTGATCCAGATTACTCTTCTTCCTTGTAATTAAAAAAAAGTATGATTTAATCTTAGTACTTATCTTTATGCTATTTTTATTTCTGAAAGTGTTCTCAACACGTTCAACCATTAATATGATAGCAAGCTTTCCTCTGAAAGCCAAGTCTGTTTGAAAGATTTGGGCAATTATATGCTGAAAACTGTCACTTTTTCCCAAATATTCTGTAGCTCATTTGATGTCTATTAACTGTGAAAGATGACTGGGAAAGGAAAGGAAGGAGTGTAAAGAGTATAGTCATTGTCTTTTTAAAATTTTTTTTTTTTCATTAACTTAAAACAAAAGCTGTGAAGCTGTTTCTATGGTCACACAGGAATGACTGCCAGGAGTCAATAGACACACTATTATAAATTCTCCTTACTCTGAAAATCAGATAGGTGATGGTCACAGCAAACATATTTAAGGTAAGAAAATCATGTTGAGAATAATAAGGAAAGATCAGGAACATTTAGATTAGTGATTATATAATAACAGACTTGAGTGAGTTGATCCTTCTAGCCCTAAACAACTTTCTGCATTTAATGGCAACATGATTTAAAAAGGATTTTGAGGCAATTACAGAAAAGCTCTGAAACTCAGCTTGTTCATTTCCAAAATGAGAATGATTATCATATTTACCTAATAGACTTTCAGCAGGGGTTGAATGAAGGACTAAGCACAATTCATAGAGCATACTAAGGATTTAATAGAGATTAACTATAATAATAATAATAATAATAATAACACATTATCATATGTATCATTATATTAATGTTATTAATAATAGCTTTCAGAAATCTAGCCAAAATTCCATTCATTCTGATCTTTATTGATCTATCTTTATTTATAATTTGTTTTCATAATATGTTTTTATTGTTGTAGTTAGAAAAGAGAATTAGAAGAGTATGCTATATAGTTTTGTTTGAGCCCAGTTAATGCTTCGCTTTTATATGCAATAAAATAATTAGTGCCTATAGGTTTTTTCTAATAATGTCAACATTGAAATTCAACCTTTTTCAGATTGAAGAAGTTTTAAATTTAAGTTTGAGAGACAAAGTTAACCTCAACAACTCAAGAGTGTATCAATATGCTGATATAGCCATTAAATAAATTGAGGTTTTGCACAAGGATGCAGTCTAAAAATTGACAAATACGGGAAAACGCATGTGAAAGCTTTCATCTTACTTGTTTTAAGGTCTTAGCAATGTTATGCCATTCATGGAAAAAAAATCCAACGTGAAAGCTGTTAAACTTCCACTGGTCACATTGTTTTGGCCTACTTGAACAGTGTTTATTTTTCCCAGAGTGTATATCATAGCTTTTGCCCATTTAGCAGCAAGCTGGCATTGAAAGGCTGGGCTAGAGTTCACAGCAGACTAAAAATATTCTGGGAGGATTGGCACGCAGACTTGCACATCATTTAAACCAAATCACACCTGGCAGATGAAAAGAAATGGAAACAGATATGCAAACCAGTTTGCATACAGAAATAGTGAAATTTAAAGAAAGTATAGCATAATATTTAAAGTTTGTAATTTTGCAGATAACTAGATCTCTGGATGAAACTAAAGGATCCTGCTTTTGTGTCTTCTAGATGGTGCTATGCCTCAACCTTGACCAAAGTGTTAAATGTTTTATTTAAATCAGTATACAATACATTTTATTGGAATCATATATAAAACGATTTGCTAGCAGTATGCTTTGTTCCACACATTTATATTTTTTTAGCCTACAAAAAGACATTACACGTGATTTAAAACACTCAAAATTTGTCTTATCTACTAGTTCAGTCTGAATTATAAAAATGCCAAAGGAAGATATTATATAGACTATTTCTGGAAAAGTATCTGACCTAAAAAACACTGATTACATTTCTATTCTCCCAAATTGTTATGTGGACATGTCTAGGAAGTTCATGAAAACACACGACTGAAAGAGATCCATGAAGTTGTCAAGGAAGCCTTATCATTCTCTGATCGAATCTTGCATGTACATCGTGGAAGACTGAAGAAGAGCAAGGGAGGAGGCAAGCTCTCCACATATGCACATTATGACTGCTAGGACACCACAATCTTCACTATTTCCGATAATGAATTACGATGATAATTTCAAGAACCTCGATTTAGGAAAATAAACAACTAAAATACATTACATGGAAACCTTCTAAACAGTCTAAAATTCTAGCAAATTGGCATTTAACTTTCCTTTCCCCTCTTCCCATTCCTATCAAATACTGTACATACAAAAAATACATTTATTGCATTTTAGTAAATCATTTACCAATTCTTTAATCTCTGTGAAATATAAACACTTTATATTCATATTATAAATCATTATGATTTAAATTTTACAGAATGACAATATGAAAAGATGAAGAAAGAAAGCAGAAAATATTGTTTATATTATAACTAGTATATAAATCTCTGTCTTCACAATCATCTGAATCATAGAATTCTGCAGGCACTTTCTCAGACTTAACTATATACTCTTAGATGAAATGGATTTATACAGCTTGATTAATAGTACTAGACTGTCACAAACTACAAAATCCCAAGCTTCGTTTCTTGGTTCGCAATGTACCAAGCCAGGCATTCGAATATTTTAGCACTACCACACACAACAGCAGAATGTTGGGAACGACTTTCATGATGGCTCCCACAACAGCCGGAACAGATGGATATTTGATGGAAGCCTGATGGCCTGAAAAACTGAGAGCTTCATCAGTTATTTCAATATACAAAGCACTATAGAACCTCTAAAAGAATATCATTAATATGATTATAGGGAAATAAATCATTTTACTTTTGATGAGTATTTACAGTTTTGATTGCTGGAGAAGAAGTTTACTTTAGAGATCTCAAAAATGAAAATTATTCAAATAAATATGAGTAGAAAAAAAATCATAGTATAAAATATTTAGGATGCCAGATCATAAGAGTGAAGAGATTTTATATTGCTAAAGAAGAACTAAATAAGATGAATGGGTTGTGTGATGTTTGAGGACTTAAGGTAGAACGTTTGGCTATCTCTGAGTATCACTGCTTTTGTGTTTCAGGGATGATGAAAATTATTGCTGGTACACAGTTTTAAGATTCAAGCAATAAATTACTCAGCATAATGATGATGTTTGCTGGATATACGCACATTATTATACTTTTGTGTCTAATTTTAAAAAATGAAACAGACTAAAATTCTGATGCTCCATTTAAGCTCATAGATAAATATTTGGCACAGTCTGTACACAACTGCCTGACATTTCACAGAAGTTCCCTCTAAGGAACCATTTTCTTATTGATAGTACAAAGTGATAAAACATTTCTAGTCTTTTTTTTAATACTTTGGATCTAAACAATTTGTACATTTTTCTTTTTATAAATAAAGAAGTCATAGAAGTAATAAATGACTGCATGCTTATGTCAAACAATCCAGAAATGTCTGCAGAAAAGTTACATTTACTCTCCCCTCCCATTGCCTTGCTCCCATTCATCAATTTTGCTTCCCTCCCAAAAGGTTAACTGCTAATTATAATTTGGAGGTTATATTTTCAAACCATATTCTTTGAGTTTAAAAAGATATACTAGGTATGTTTTCATTTCCCTTAAATTTCAAATGTATTATAGAGTATCAATTTTTCTTACATGCCTATGTACTAACAGTCATGTCTTATAAATCTCTTCATGTTAATACACACATATCTTTTTTAATAGCTATACTAATCATTCTTCTTCTGATGAACACTTTTGTTGTTGCTCATTTATCACCATTGCAAACCACATCCTTGCATTAGCATCTTTGTGTGTGTGTGTGAATGTGATTGCATGTATTTGTTTGTAGAACAATTTTCTAGAAGTGCATTTGCTAGATTTCCATCCATTTTTCAAATTGATATATTTTTAAACTAACATTTCACATATTTTTCCTTAAGTAATTCACCCCAAGTAATCTACAGATTCTTTATGTTCCTGTTTATTTTCATATGTAATAAACATCCATGCTCTTTAGAGGCAAGCTTTCAGATCATGTAATCATACAATTAATAAGTAAAGTGATAACCATTCTACTTTCCCTTTATAGTATACAAATTAGGAAATTATGCAAACTATTGACCTGTTATCTTTTGATTAAATTAACCATAATTATAAGTACAGATGAGATCCATCTACTCAAAATTCCTCAAAGGAAAATTAATTTCCAACACCAATTATTTTCATCCAGCAATGTATACTACTAAATTACTATAGGCTTATGAACCACAGTAAATTAAACTACACATACAACCAAATATTTACTAATTTCCAAATTTATGATGCTTACGTTGACAAGGAAAAATTATAGATACTCAGTTGCTCTCTTGAGACAATATTTTATGCCAAAAGGATTCATCAGCTCTGAGAAATTTTACCATTTATGCTATTATTTGTGCTTATTTTACTTTTGTTTAATTTAAAAATTAAAAATAAAGAAATTCAGTTTTTTGTTAAAGTAATACATGTATCTGACTTTCTACATTATCATAATCAACAACAACTTAAAAACCACCATCAATATTAACAAAACAACTGTGGATTTCAAAAAATATAAAAGTTGGAAATGGATGAAATGCTAATATTTATGTATATACTGAAATTTATTCTATCAGTGTTAAAATGGATCCATATGTAACTGGCAAAAGAAAATGAAATTTTCTCAAGATTTATTTAGTATTCTTATTAAATTCAGGTGACACAAAAGACTTACCTTACCGGGGTCACAATCGGTTCCATCCATTGGTGGATCTAGTTTGGTTTTGCATTCTTTCTCACCTTCTACCTTGCACCATAATCCTGTGCAAATAACGTGCTGAAAAGAAGAGCACAATAACCAATAAAGGGGAAGCTGTCACATTTTCAAGGTTAAGCCAATAATTTTTGAGAGAGCTATTTTGAAAGAATAACAAAGAAAAATATGCTTTAGGTACTTTTAATATTAAACTTATAATTGAAATAGTATATGGCTTATTTATAGTGATGGGAAGATTGATACATAACAATAGAAAATCTAATAAAATTATTTTTAAAAAACTTCTTAAAATAAAACACACATGGTTATGCAAGATTATGTAGATAGAACAGAAAAATTTAAGCTAAAAATCATTCTCTATACCCCGATAGAAAGCAGGCTGGAAGCTAAGTGTTTGTGTTTGTGGTATGAATGCAGTGCCCTGCCCCAATGCCTGTCCTCACTTACGCTCTGCTTTATGCTAAAATCCCACACTTAGCACTTCATTATTTCATCCTGTAGTCTTGACCCCTGACACATTACAGACTCTTAGTGTGCATGTTTCTGTAAATTGCTATCAGTAATTTATACTTCAGTATAAATGAGTTTTAGATCTTCAAAGTATGATGAAATTTGGGAAGGGCATGGAATTTTAAAGGTAATAAAAAATGCTGAGATGAAGCAGCTGAGCTATCATGACAACAAGAGAAGGGAAGTCTGAGGAAATGCAAGAATTGCCCAAAACCTTAGCCACAGCTGTACCTGTGGCCAGCCTGGAGACATGGACAGGAAGAGGCCAACTGACACATTTGCAAAGACTTTCTATATCTGTAAGAAACAGGAAAAGGTTGAAGTTTATTTAGACACAAGCATATTGTTAACAATTGTGTAGAAATATGTAATTCATGAGGGACATTTAAAGGTGAGTAGAGTATATAATCCGTAGTGACGATGACTGTGTTACCACCCATCCAGATACCTAGAGAAGAGAGTGCAGAACAGGTCCATAAAGACAGAACAGGTGGGAAAGACACACTTATGAAAAGGCGAGACGACCAGTGTGAGGAGTAGGCCTATCACAGAAGGGAGTAGTGAAGAACAGGATTGAAAAGACAGGGAGAACCAGGAAGGATTAGGGACTCCATATTTGTAGGGACAAGGAATCCATTTAACACTTGACCAGCGGCAGGTTGATAAGTGGCTATTTTGGAAAGCTTGCTCTAGAAAGCTTACTCTAAAAATCATAGCAAAATTAAAGCTAACTTACGACTCAAATCTATTAAATATGTTATGAAGAATATATTTAAACTAACATTTCAAATAGTTCTGTTACAACTCTACTACTGAATTTGTCACAATTCCCAAAATATTACTTTGCTCTATTTTAGATTTCTGAACTATCTGTAAGCTCTTAAAATTCAATACTCTACAGTGAAAGTGTGATACATTTTATTTACCTTATCTGCTGTGAAATTATTTGTTTTAAAATGTCACACAAATATATCTTATATTTAGGATATGGTTTAGCATAGCTAGTATGTTTTTATTTTCATATAACCTTTACCAAAATCCACCTAGAACATAAGCAGAGGCCAGTTGTTCTTCCTGTGCTTTTTTGGACACATTTATATTTGAATTAACAGATCTCCAACCTGAGAATTTTTGAACCTAAACGTTTTTCATCCCCCTCCCCAAAGACCTTTCTGTCAAGGATGGTTTTTCATCGACACATACTGAACCCAAAAGTAAATCTTCTACACTGTAGTTTTGTACTAATACTTGCTTGTTGAACATTGTTGGTGGTCTAACTTCTGCTTTTCCGCCATTATCTGCTATTCAAAATAGCAGGTCCTCTAATTGATTCCCACTTGAGGCACTAAGAGCATAAAAGCAAACTTGGCAGCCTTTCAAGATAAGCATAGTCACGTAGAATAAATCTCACACAGAAATCTCTTTTATTCTTTCTGTTCTGCAGGTCTAGGGATCTTATGGTAAGTAAATTATAGCTTCAGTCTTAAAAATAACTCAAATTCGGAAGTTCAATCCCAAATGTTACATAAAATGCAAGAGAATGTAGAAGAAATGGTACGGACTGTTTTCACCTTGAGAAACGAAATAGCTCAGATGTGTGATGTTAGAGCTATGTCATACCAGCCCTTTCTAAGGGGCAGGATGGGGAATCGCATTAGAAACAATTGCTCTCCACATGTCACACAGGGGAGAGTCAGGGTTTTTTTTTCAACTTAGTTGCCAAAACCACTTGATATGTCAGTTAAGAAAAGAACTTTAAAACTTAAAATACTTTGCATAGGAATCTACAATAGAAATATATAACTCAGCATTTCCTCTCAAACTAATAAAAATATTACAACATTTATTCTTCCATAATGAAGAGATCATTAAAAACATATAATATAAATTTGGATGGTTATCTCAGCTAGGCTTTTAAAATGTTTACATGAATGAACTATATGGTTAACACATTAACTGCCATATATTTTTACATGTATATTACATGTATACTTTCACTTCGCAAGCTGCGAAAGAGTATTCCATGGAACAAACACATCAGGAAGTGTTAAAGAAAGTGAAAAAGTAAAAAGAAATTAAGAGAAAGGAAATCCGTCAATATCAACTTAATGGAAGTCTCAAAGAAGCGAGAACAATAAAAAGAAGGAAGAAACTATTTATTATTTTTTAAAGAAAAATGATCCAGAATTAAGGTAAAAAGATTCCCCTTGTGGAATGGGGGATTAAGTTCTCAAATCAACCTTCTTGTAGGTAACAACTATAAATTGTGGGCAGAATATAAAACACAACTTGCTGAAGGCTCTGGAGAGTGAATCTAGGCAGGCAAACTTTTGAAGGGAACTGAAAAAATCAACATAAGGTGAGTCCATCACCCTTGCAGCGCTGATCTAGTAGTTGCCTGTGGCCATGTCCTGACACTGGGCAGCCAAAGCAGCAGGGCAAATCACACCATCTCTCTAGGTACATGAAGACAGAGACTGAGGTGGTCAAAGCTGCCAACGACTGAGGCAATAAAATCAGAGGGACCTAATTCCCTTGTTGGCACCTGACCCATACGTACATGGGACACACCATACAGAGCACAGATAAAGGAAAAGTGAATGGATCTAAGATCTGAGCTGCTGCTTGCAGTAGATGAGACAAAGTCTCCAGTTTGAATGTGATAAAAACATTCTTTGGAGGCATATAACAGAATCCAGAATCTCTGCAATAGGGGTCAGCAAACTTTTTCTGTAAAGCATCGAACAGTACACATTTTAAGCTTGTGAGCCATATGGTATTCGTTGCAACTTTTCAACACTGCCATTGTGGCTTGAAAGCAGCCACAGAGGATAAGTGAACAAATGAATGTGACTTTGTTCCAGTAAACCTTTATTTATAAAAACAGGTAGCCAGACCCCAGATCATAGTTTGCTGATCCTTACTCTACAACATTACTTCACAATTTATTGTGTACAAATAAAAATCATTGACCTATAAAGAACAGTGAAATGTGACCCTTTATAAAGGATAAAGTAAATAAATAGTTAAACCCTGAGATGACACATACGTTACAATTTTCATAAAATTTTAAGACCACCTTCATGAATATACTCAGTGAGGGAATGGGTTTTGCTTGTAATCAATGAGAAGATAAGATATCTCAAGAGAGCAATTAAAAAAACTGAATGGAAATGTTCATTTTAAATGTGAAATATAAAATACATGAAATAAAAAATTCATTGGATGGGCTTAATAGCAGAATGAAGATGATAACAATTCAGTAAACTTGAAAACAGATCAAAGGAAATTATCTGATCTGAAAGAGGAAGAGATGATATTTAAAAATATGAAAGAGCTACAGAAACGGGTGGGATTATATCAAATGGTCTAACATATGTAACTAGATTCACAGAAGAGGAGAAGTGGAGAGGTAGAAAATAATTAAATGAATGATCACTAAAACTTATTCCCAAATTTGGTAAAAGACACATTTACAAAGTCAAAAAGGTCAACAAACTCCCAATAGGATGAATATGCATAAAAGCGTACCTCGGCACATTATAGTCGAATTTCCGAAAACCAAAGATGAAGAGAATATCTTGCACACATACAGAGAAAAACAACAGATTACATACAGGAAAATAAAAATCCAAAGGCTATACAGCTCTCATCATAAACCATGGAAAAGAGAAGGCAGAGGGACATCTTTGAAATGTCAAGAGGAAAAGAAAAGGTCAACCTAGAATTTTGTATCTAGTGAAAATATATTTCAAAAATTAAGGTGACATAGGTATTTTTGGATGAAAGAAAATTAAAGGAATTTGCCACTGGCAAACCCAACTCAAATAAATGAAAAATGAAAACGGAACCAGAAGGAAATTCATATCTTCAGGAAATAATGAAGAACAATGGAAAGGGTAAATATCTGGGCAAAAATTAAAGACTACTTCTTTATTCTTTAAAATATATATAAAATGTATAAAGCAAAATTTATACAATTTTATTGTATTGTTTACAATGTTTTAATACACAGAGGTTGTATATATGATGACTATAGCACAAAAAACCAGAATGAGGAAATCTAAATACCTATGTGGCTCATGTTTCTAAATTTTACATAAAATTGTACTGTATTAATTCTAAATAGATTGAGAAAATTAAGACTTTATATTCTAATCCCTAGAGCTGAGTTTAGCAAACTATGGCCAGGAAATTGGCCAACTGTCTTTGTAAATGAAGTTTTACTGGAACGTGTCCATACTTATTCACTTACATATTATCTAGGGCTGATCTGAGCTACAACAGCAGATTTGAGTTACAACAGAGGCTCTATTGCTGACAAGCTTAATATATTTACTGTGTGGCTCTTAAAATAAAAGTTTGTAAGCCCAGACCTAGACCCAGACCAGAGCAGAGACAAAGGTAAAGAGTTATAGCTAAAAATATAATAGATAAATTAAAATTAAGACCCTAAAAAATTGTGCTCACATGGTAATAATAGTCATTGGGTGTCAGTCAGGTGGGGCCGGGGTGGGTAAACTCACAACTAATGGATGTGGAGCGCACTGTGTGGGGGAAGGGCAGGCTTGCAGCCCTGGCTTGGGTGAGGCAAAGGCATTACATGTAACCAAAATGTTTGTACCCCTATAGTATTCTGAAATTAAAAAGTAGAAAAGGGAATCAGAAGAAAAGAAAGAGTTAATAGAAGAAAATACATTATAAAATGCTAGACCTAAATTCAAAATCATTGTTTAATCAATGAGTAAACATTAATGTGCTAACTATTTCAAATAAAAGATCACAATTATTGGAATAGATAAAAAGCAAGACTCAACTATATGCTTACTACAAGAGACTCACTTTAAATATAAGCACACAGATAAGTTTAAAATAAATGAAAAGAAAAAGTTATACCATGCAAAAATAAGTGCAGAAAATCAGATTAATATCAGATATAATAAACTTCAATATAAAGGGTGTCACCAGCAACAAGGAGGAATTTTTCATAATAAAAAAGTTTCAATTCATCAAGAAGACAACAGTAATAATTGTTTTAGTGTCTAGCAATAAAGCCTTATGAGGTATGAATCAAAATCTGACATAATTAAAGGGAGTATACAATTACAAAATCATAGTAGGATATTTAAATGTCCCATTTTAGCAATTAATAGAACATCTAGACAAATAACAAAAGATGATTTGAACAACTCTATTAAGCACCTTGACCTAATTAATATTTATACAATACGAACCCCAACAATTACAGAAACACATTTTCTCAAATGCATATAGTATATTCATCTGGATAGATTATAAATGAGTCTCAATAAATTCAAAAGGATTAAAATGCAGAGTATAATCTTGGTTCAAGGAGTAGAAAGTTGGATTCCACAACAGGTGAATGTTTAAGTGTCTAAGACTGAAGTCTTAAGATCATATGTGGCCTTCTAGGTCCTTAAGTGCATCCTTTTGACTGATTTCCTATTTTATAGGACAAATCTGTTCATTTTTATTAATACATTTTGCTTCATCGTTTATATTTTTATTTTATTTTTAAAATGAACGTATTTAAAATACCAAAAAATAAAATAAGTTTCAACAAAATAATCCCCCCAGATTGACCAGCACAATTAGAACATTAATGAGCCATCAGCACTAAATCGTTGGCTCATGATTTAGTTCTAACTTCCCCCACCTGACTGGCGCCACTACTGCACAAGGCTGGTTGGTGAGCGTTTATGCGGGTCCAGTAGGCCAGTCTCTTAACAGCTTTTGACAATGGTGCACTATGTTTCTGTTTCAAGTGGAATTTGTGAATAGTTGCACAACTAGACAGTATTTTTTAATTCTGTCTGCTTAACAGCCCATCATGTCAAAGACGACCAAGGGAACACTGAAGGAAGAAAACAGATTTTGTAATGAGGATTCGGAATTGCAATATTATCTTGTTTCTGCTAAAGATAAGATGATTTGCTTGTTTTCTGACATTGCAATATCAACATTAAAGAAATTCAATGCTCATCAGCATTATAACACTCAAAAGGACCATGAATATTTTAAATTAGAGGGAAAAGTGTGAAAGGTTATACTGTAGAAATTAAAAGATGAAAAGCAAAAGCAAAGACAGTTCTTTCAAGCAGCAATAAGACCTGGAATTAATGCCACTGAAGCAACTTACAAAGTAGCTTATATGCTAGGGCGAAAAGAAAAGCCATACAGTGATGTAGAAATTGTGAAAGAATGCATTATCCAAGTTGTAGGATGCTTAGACCCTGATAATGTTTCAAAGTACAAACAACTGCCTGTTTCAGGGAAAACCATAACTAACTGGCAGCATGAATTAGCCTTCAACTTAATAGAACAAATTCATGCAATACTTCAAAAGAAAAACGTATATTATTCAATCACTTTGGATGAATCAACTGATACTACTGACTCAGCACAGGTTTTATAATCCATTTGGGTCATAACGGAAGATTTTCTTTGCTATGAAGAGTTAACTCGCTTTGGGCACTCTTGTGAACAGAACATGGGGAATAGACACCTCCAACAACTTTCAAGATAAACGTCATGAAGTTGGACTGAATTTGGTAAATTTAGTGACTGTATGTACAGACGGTGCACGTTCCATGACAGGAAAACATGAAGGGTTTCTTGCACAGATATAAAAAGTATTAACAGATCCAGATGCTCCCGTTTCTTTTCATTTTATCTTGCATCGGCAAAATCCCTGTGCTAAAGCTACTATTTTAAGTGACACTTCGCATCAAGTTATAAGTATTGTTAACTCTATTTGTGCAAATATAATATGGCATCATCAGTTTTATAACATGTTAACATCGAACACCAAGGTATTCAGTGTGGATTTGCCCTATCTTTCTGTGGTGCATTGGCTGTCACAGGAACAGGTGTTGGCCAAAATTGTATCTCTGTGAGAACAGATAGTTAAATTTTATGAAGAACAGAATCAGCATTGTGAATTATTGAAAGAAGATTTCTATAGGAATGTAGCATTTCTGTGCGATATCATGTCAAATCAAAATGACTTGAATTCATTTCTTTGCAAGGTAAAACTAAGTCTGTATACGGTATGTGGCAAAAAAAAAAAAAAAAAAAAAAAAATCCAAGCATTTTGAAAAAGGCTTTTTTCAAAACACTTCTTTAAAAGAAAATTTTAGATGAACATTTTCTCCAGTTAGCAAAGGTCACTGATGAGCAGGATGATATATGTGAATCATTTGAAGAATATGCAGCTGTTACAGACCTATTAACTGGAAAATGCAATGAAAAGTTCTCCGACTTTGAGAATCATGATATCACATTCAAATTAGTATTTCGGCCTCACCTAGTTGATATCGCCAAGGCACCTAAAGAACTACAGATGGAATTGATTGAGCTCTCAATAAATGACATTTTAAAGTCATTGTTTGATGCTAAGAAAGATCTCATTGAAATATGGAAAAACGCAGTAGAATACCCATGCCTTTGGCAACATTCCTGAAAAATGCTTTCTTGCTTTTCAACCACTTATTGCTGCGAATCTACATTTTCCTACCTAACTCAAATCAAGACACTCTTAAGGTCACAAATGACTGATACCCATCTAGAAGATCAACAGAAACTGTGGACCTTCATATTGCAACCAAAAATGTTCAAATGCTTTCCAACAAAAAGCAGACACAGCAAAGTCATTAAAAGGTTCACTTTAAAATTAACAGTCTCATTTTTTTGAAATTATTAAGTACATAGTAGTTTAAATAATGT
>NW_012147634.1:2336757-2380007 GCF_000956105.1 Propithecus coquereli | reverse complement strand
GTAGAGACGGGGTCTCGCTCTTGCTCAGGCTGGTCTTGAACTCCTGAGCTCAAACAATCTGCCCGCCTCGGCCTCCCAGAGTGCTAGGATCACAGGCGTGAGCCACCGCGCCCAGCCATACATTTTTAATTATTGAAGTTTCTTGAATGCAGCCTTATTTGATTACAGCTAAATTAATGCGGCCTTCCAACATAAAAAGTTTCCCCACCCCTGGTTTAAGAAAAAACAGATAAAATTTTCCAAAATGGTTGTACTATTTTTCATTTCCAGCTGCAGTATGTGTGGTTTCTGGTTGCTCTGTCATCATCAGCAACAATTTCGGATTTTCAATCTTTTAAACTTAGGGCACTGCAATGGGTGTGCCACGTAGCTCTTTATGGCTTTAATTTGCATTTCTTGATGCAGTGTTAATGATGTTGAGCATCTTTGAAGGAACACGTTGTTGGCTACTTGTATATCTTCATTTCTGAATTGCTTGTTCAAAATGTTTTGCCTATTTTATCAGATTGCTTGGTCTTTTATTGTGGAGGAATTTATATATTCTGGACACTAGTCCTTTGTCAGATGTACATATCATGAACATTTTCTCCCATTCTGTGGCTCACCTTTTCATTTTCTTAACAGAGTTTTCCTAAAGGAAATCATTTTGTTTTGATAAATTCCAAATTATATTTTTGTCTTTTATTGGTCATGTATCTGGTGTCCCATTAAAGAAATATTTCTCCTATATTTTCCCTGAAGTTTTATAATTTTATAGATTTCACATTTAGGTCTATAATACATTCTGGGTTAATTTTGGTGTATGAATGAAGCAATTTTTTAAAGATGAACATCCAGTTGTCCCAGCACAATTTGTTGAAAAGCTTTCCTTTGCCCATTGAATTGCCTTGTCACTTTTGTTGAAAATCAATTATATCCATATGTGAGAGTCTATAATTAGACTACTGTGTTCCGTGTAGAGTCATTTCTCTCCTTTTGCTGATACCACACTGTCTTCATCACTGTAGATTTGTAAGTCTAAAATCACATAGTCTATGTCCTCCAACCGTTTCATGTTAAACCTTTTTACAACCAAATTCCTGCTGCCCCTGGAATTTCACGATGCCAAGTTAGAGACTCGGCCCTCCAGAAATGAAGCCCTCCAGAAATGAAGGCCTTTTCATGAAGGATTTCATTTCAATGCCCCTCTCTTCATTGGATCAGATGGGAGGTTTTAGAAAGTCCTCCACAGTTTTGATGAATCAAGCAGATATGAGAGAAATATAAAACTAGAAGCTTCTATGTCAATTATTAAAGTCATTATATGATTCAATCATACTAGAAAGTTTCTGCACATTTAATACATATGCAGTTCACAAATGTGCCTAGTCCAAAAACAAAAGGAGGACCCTAAGTTTCCTGGAGATCTTCAATTTTATCACACTTCCTTCTTATTCAAAAAAAGTAACTGTTCCAGGGCCACGTCTTACTGTTTCTAGGGAAACATCCTTCCATACCTCTGAATTCTGGCCAGGCTAATTTCAGGAAGCCATTACAATGACTTGATTCAGTTGGAGCTGGCTCAGCCACAGGATGCCAGATGGCCTAAAGGCACCAATAGCTGAGGACTTAAGAACAAAGCCATCTAAGAAGTTACCCATTAATTCTGCAAATTAATGCAGTAGAGTGAGCTTTTATTGCTGGAAATCAAGATGTTGCACAAGCATCTTTACATCTGTGCCTGTAAACATTTGCAGATGTGTAAGCTGTTATCCTAAGGGTAAATTTATATCGTTAATTAGATCAGCATTATGCAATAACACTGAGTCTCTAGTGCTTGTGTTTAAATATCTCTTTACAAGTATGGAGGAGAAATATCTAATTGAGATGCTATGGTCCAGCTGTCATTGTCAGATTCAGAATTATTTTGTTTCTAAAATTCTACCTGAAACATACATGTTGAAGCTCACTGTGAACCCTCAAACCATGAAGCTTGACAGTTATTTGTAACAGATTGGCCATAAGGTGGTAATAAGGAAGCCTGACCAAATCATGCATAAGCTGCGAAACAAGTTATCTGCCCCTATAGATGGGCTTTTATGTAGTCATTGCATTAATATTCTAGAAGGTTATCATCACATTATCTTGATACATTATATATTTGAGAATGAAGTATTTATATGAGTGAAAATTTAGAAATTATTACTCCATCATTCAATTAATTGATTTAATCATTCAAAAAATAATACATATTGAGCACTTATTTAGATGCTAGGCACAATGACAAAAAGGACCAACAACTCCATTAATATTAACAAGCTTGCCTTCTAGGAGATTTGTTTCACATAGAGTTTAGATGACAGATTGGCAGGTATGGTGCCTTGACATGGATCCCCTGGAAGATACATATGTGTGTAGCAGAACTACAGTCAGGCGTCACTTAATGATGGTGGTATGTTTTGAGAAATGCATCATTAGGCAATGTCGTCATTGTGTGAACATCGCAGAGCATACGCACACATACCTAGATAGCACAGCCTACTACACACCTAGGCTATATGGTATAGCCTATTGCTCCTAGGCTACAAACCTGTACAGCATGTGACTGCACTGCATGCTGTAGGCAATTGTACCACATTGGCAAGTATTTGTGTATCTAAAGATATCTAAAGACAGAAAAGTTACAGTAAAAACACAGTATTATAATGTTATGGTACTACAGTTGTACATGTGGTTCATCATTAATCAAAACATCATTATGTGGCACACAACTGTATTCAGTCTTCTACATTTATAACTATTCCACCTTATACTTTTAAGTTACAACTCCTGACATTTATTAGGTATTCAAGCATATCCAGACACGTACAAATAATAGTGTGTCAAGTCCTCTGGGAAAAAATATCAATCATCTATTCTTAGACTTCATTTTTCTCCATTTGTCTTCAGCTTTTGACATAGCTGATAATTCTCACTTTGAAAAATGTCCTCACTTACTCTCCAGGATCTTAACTTGTTTTGGTTCTATTCCTACATCAAAAGACTTCTTCAGAGTTTTATTTTGTTCCTTTTTCCTCATTTTGTTAAACTGTAAATATTGTATTGACTTAGGTCTGTCCTTTAATATTGTCTGTCTTCTAAGTTACTTCATATTATTATCGTTTAGTGCTATGTCCTCAATATCATCTACTTCTTTATAATGACTTCCAGATACATATCTACCTTGGACCTGCTTACATCTCTACTTACTTGAATGCTTAATGGGGCATATCAAACTTAAAATTTGACTCACACCAAATTCCAGGACATTTTGCTTTCTGTTTTCTCTCACTATAGTCTTCCCAAGATAAATGCATGGCTTGCTCTATCACTTTGTTCTGATCTCTAAACAAATGCCACCTTCTCTAGGAGGATTTCCCAGGTCACCTTATAAAAAATAGCACCATCCCCATCCTCCCACCCGGTATAGTCCTTCCTATCTTTCTTACCTGAGTTTATATTTCTTCAAAACAATTGTCACCAACTGACATATTATACATGTATTTGCTTATTGTCTTTTTCCACCAACTAAAATGTAAGCTCCATGAGGGTGGGGTCTTTGTTTCCTGCTGTAATACTGGTGCATAGTACAGTGCCTGGAAAGTAGTTGGAACTCAATAAATATTTGTCAAATAAATGACTAATTTTGTAAATAATTTCTTCTAAGTCTCT
Source organism: Propithecus coquereli (assembly GCF_000956105.1). Taxonomy (NCBI): domain Eukaryota; kingdom Metazoa; phylum Chordata; class Mammalia; order Primates; family Indriidae; genus Propithecus; species Propithecus coquereli. Next base: position 2,376,317 of record NW_012147634.1, on the reverse strand, counting down.
AGCTATCTATCTGTCAGATTCTTACATTTTGCATGCTGTACTAATTTAGGATTACAACGTAAAAGTGAAGAGGAAACAAGAACAACATTTCTGGATACCTAAAACCTAAAACTTAACTTTGTACAATGTCCAGTTTAAAACAAGACAACAAACTAGAATATTGAGAAACACAGATTTTTTTTTATAAAATCCAATAAACAGTTATATTTTCAGAGATGGAAAAATCCATGCAGTTGTGCTAGTCAGAAATAACCATATGAACAGTGCAAACAGCTTAGAAAAATAAAAGAAATCAATTAAGATATGTTTTTAACCCTGATAGGGTAGGAGCTATAGGAGACAAAAAGAATTCAGCTTAAACATAGGATCTGATCTAAGGGTTTTCCCATACAGAAGATGATACACATATAAAGAAGTTTGAGTTCCATAAGAGACAGCAGAGCATGGTGGTTACAATGTATTCTCTTCTTTGGATTTAGACATATCTGAGTTTACATCTAACACTCCCTCTGATGAATATAAGAACTTCTAAGTGCTATTTATCCTGGCCTCAAATTGTTGATCTGTAAAACAGTACTGGAGAATATCTATGGCATATAATAGCTATAAGAATCAAATTAGATCATAAACATCAATAATTTAATACATTACGTGGCAGATATTTAGAGTTCAAAATACTGTGGAATGGTACTAGCAAAATTCAACTAACTGCAATATGTTTTATTATTTAAATAATTTCTAAAAGCTTTTAAAAATGGTATTTATGGAAAACAATCTATAATTTACCAAAATCATGTTTGTGCTCGATTATCTGCTGAGTTTTCCTAACACCGAGGGTACTTTATAAAAGGCAAATGTTTTCTGTTTATCAGTTCTATCAATTCTTTGTACTGCATAAACTGAAACTCTCCCCTGTGCAATTCTCCTACAGCAGAAGTATAAACAGCCTACTCTGTTGTGAAAAACAATGTTACTTTCAGCATGTAAAGTGTCTGCCCATGAACCCAATTCTGTGTAAGTCAAAATATTAATTTTACCATTAAGATTTAAGAAACAAGATTGTGAGCAAACTTTTGATTGTCTAAAAACCCAGAGGCGAGAGCAGAGTGAAGGAGGTTTGTAGATGAGATCAGAGACGTATCAGTGGCAGATCTGGCAGAACCAAATCTGTCTACTATCATGATCGTCACGCATGACGCTGACTTCCAAGCACCCACGGCTGTGCCACATGTGAACCCCTGGGAATTCGATCACAGTCACACACCAACACCACTTTCTCTGCAGCTGCACTAGTACCAGATGAGTATTCCAATCTATGCAACCTTTCACATAGCGCATTCGATGCAGCTCCAACTCCACAAACTCACTCATTTTAATTCTACATCAAATATTTGCTGAGTATTTCACTTACTCTTTGCAAGCCACTGGGCTATATGCTAGAGAAATACATGCTGTCCTCAGACGTTACTAATGAATGAGACTGATAAGGAGCGAATAAACCAATAAATGAATAATTCTTTTAATAAGAACTGTAAAGCAGAGAGAGAGTATAAAACATCATAATGTCATACGCTGCGGTCCTTGTGAGTGATTTTAATTACACTGCCAGTTATCCAAAACAGCATCATCTTCAACAAAGCCACACTCCTTGGAGGCCATCACAGAAACTGGTGGGGTGAAACAGAGTGAGCTTTCAGGAGGATACTTAACCAATTTCCTCTCAGCGTGGCTATCAATTCAGTCCTGAAGTGTAACGTGTGTACGTGTTAGGAGGAGGTGGGAGGAGGCAGGCAAATAGGGGATGGGCAGCAGGAAGAGAGAAGGAAAGAAGGTAAATAGAGCTATATTCTTCCATCAATTCAGAAGGCTATTCGCTTCATCCTTTAGATTCTACAGACCTGACACAAGTGCCCTTTCTGAGCAATTACTGCCTATTGTAACACCATTAATGATATATAGACACTGTTTTTATACAGTTTCCCTTCATACATTTGCCTGTTTCCTCTAGTTTATTTAGAAATTTATTCTCTTAATTTTTGTTCCTATAAAACGTACTTTTAGAAATTATTTTCAGAGTGAAAGGTATAGTTCCTCTTCCACAATTACATGTTCACACATAGTTTTCATTGCATTTCCCCAGGTACCCGGTGAGAAAGCACAGTCAGTCCTACAGAGAATCCGCAGGTTCCACATCCGGGGATTCAACTGATCATGGGCCACAATTTTGTTTAAAAAAAATACAAAATAACAATACAACAATATAACATAATAGAAATTTTAAAAATATAGTATAACAACTATTTATATAGCATTTACAATGTATTAGGTATTGTAAGTAATCTAGAGATGATTTTAAGTACACAGGAGAATGTGAGTAGATTTTATGTAAATATTACACCATTTTTTACAAAGATCTTGAGTATTTGGGGATTTTGGTATCTGTGGAGGTCCTAAAACCAATCACCTGTTGATACTGAGAGATGACTGTACGGGATTTAAAACAGAAGCATCTACCTGTCATAATGCAAATACTTCTCTGACTTCTGCTTAATTTTCAAAGTAGAAATTTTTGGGTCCTTCTTTACTGACTTTGATTAAATATGCACACCTTATTTCCATCACTTCCAAAGTATAAAGAAAAAAATGCACAGATCTTTTCTTAGGAAATCCTTCTTTCACGGATTAGGGTGCTTTTGACCGACAAACTCCAAAATAAAGTCCTATTCTTCTTCTCCAATCAATACTTCTAAACAAAGAATGTGAGCACTTAAAAAAAATCCCACCTGGACACAACTCTTACCTGCATCTCTTGACAAAAGGAAGCCAATGGCCCAAAGAGGATCTGACATTGCTCATCAGCAGTGTATGGCATCCCTGGCAGCTTAGAGGGAACCAGCACAGAATTGACACTCTGAGGATTTGTTTGTAGCAAACAGTTACTGGCCTTTGACCTGACAATATGCAGATATGTATAAAAGTTTGAATTTAATGTAAAAACCTGTTAGCATAGCAACAAGAAACATTTTTATAATACCAAAAACATCTTTTTACTTTTACTTCTAAGCGCTTCTATTGAACGCTCATAGAAATCATTTCATATATGAAAATAATTTATTTACAATTATTTAAGAGATAATAAATAATAATAGTGTTCAAGTTAATAGAACATTTCGGCTTATAAAGCATGTTCATATGTATGTTCATACATATAAAACATTTGTAAGTTATAGAAGCTCAGACTCAGAGAGTAACTTGCCCAAAAGTAATGTGTGAATGTAAGAAATCAGCTATACTTGGGGATTTAAAGAATGTATGGAAAGCATTCTCAATTGAATATTAACAGTGAAGATATTTTTGTATTTGACATTGTAATACAACTCTGTATACAACTTGTATACAATTTTGTAATTTGATCAGAGTCCTGATTCATATGAAGGCAGTCATATGAAATCATGCATGTTCCTTAGGAACTCATTAGGAACAACTAAGGGCTCCTGAGCAGCTACTAATGGTGTGTTCAAAATGTCACACGTTCTGAGTGCTGTTCTCTATTACAACAAAGAGCATGCACAGAACATATTGCAAATATTTCAGGACAGAGTTATGGTAATGTAATAAACATCTTATTTTATAGATTTTAATATCCATTTAATAGAATAAATAGGCTTAAATATTTAAAGGGTATGGAAAAATGAATAAAGTTCATCAGAGTAGTGAATGTAGCTAGCTTGGTGTTCCTATATTTCTTCGTTAGACTTGTTTTGGATACCTTAAGCATTTCTCTAACTACTTTGCATATCACCTACTGCTTCAGCTGCTTATTCTATTATCAAAGGAATAAGTAAAAAAAAAACAAGGGCTTTCAGATGAAAATTAGAATATTAGGAATATTTTTCATTTTTTTTCCAACCAGACAGAAGCTAAGTGTTACTCCCATTGAATGGGGAAAAGAAGAGAATCAAGGACTATTATAAGGGTGAAAACTATTTATTGATGAAAAAGATTAAAAGTGTAGAAGTATCATAATGGAAAGGTGGAGATTTTATTAGAGGAGCTCTTTGTGATAACGACAGATGTGTTGGGTGAAGAGCAGTGAGAATATTTCCACCAGGAAACACTTAAGAGGTAATTAGACACTGTGATAGATTCTTTTTATTATTATAATAATTCTTCAATCTCACAGATCATCTTGACCATTCTTTTATTTAAAAAATATGGAAACTAAAAGCAAATAATGCATCCCAATCCACACCATGAGTCAATCAAAGAGTCAGGATTGGAATTAAGTGCCCCGATTTCTATGCAGGTGGCCTTTCCACTTGGCCACGCTGCCTTCTCTGGCGGGCAGAGGATGCAGGCACATACAGACATTCACCGTGCAGCAAGAATAAGTGACCTCAGTACCTGAGAAATCTTTCCAAATCTTCCTTGCTACACCGAGACCATGAAACATCACCAAGATTTTGTCCTTTAATCCATTCACCAGACATGATGTGAAGACCATCAGCACACGATGGGTGGTCATTGTCATGATTAATGCCCATGCTGATTTCGAACATAATTAAAAATTGAAAAATTACTTTAAGAAATGTTACTTTTTAACTTTTCATAGCTGCAGATAAATTACAGTTAAAATGCTTAAAATATTGGGAGAGAAATTTGTTTTAAAAGAAATTTAAAAATAAAATCAGATTTCAGATTAATTTATTTTTAAAATCATTTTTATTTTATTTAAAATCATTTATTTATTTACATTTCCCCAATCAGCCTACAAAATGACATGTTTAGGCCACCTATATTGAAATGATCTATAGATATACTTTTTGCTTAGTATATATGAAACTCAGAAATAATAAATTTCTATTTAACCACACTAGATTCTTGCTCTTGTTTGAATCAAATTTTCTTCAAAATCTGAACTGAAGCCACATTAGACTATTAATTTCCTATTATATCTTCACTATCTACTTCATTAAATCATCTTCTTCCACCTACTACATGTAACACAAACTGTCCTGTGAAACCTCCTGGCCTTTCTTATCTTTTCTAGTGAATCCTGAATCTGTTGAAACATCATTCTATAGCAGCACAATTCACAATTGCAAAGATGTGGGAACAACCCAAGTGCCCATCAATCCACAAGTGGATTAGTAAAATGTGGTATATGCATACCATGGAGTTCTACTCAGCCACAAAACACAACAGTGATCTAGCACCTCTTGTATTATCCTGGATAGAGCTGGAGCCCATTCTACTAAGTGAAGTATCCCAAGAATGGAAAACTAAGCACCACATGTACTCACCATCAAATGGGTATTAATTGATTAACACTTAAAAATCTGACTTATTTCTAAATGGCTATTCTAGAATACCTTAAATTCACTATGTCTGAAGGCTGCCCATCTTATTTTCTCTTTCAAATCTCTATTTACTCCTGTATTCTCTTGCTCTCTTTTTTATGCTATTGCTTCTCACTAAATTCTGCCAAACAAAGAATCTTCAGGTCATCATTTATTTTTTCCTCCCTGAATTATTATCTGATTTATTTTATTTACTGAGTGTCAGGCACAAGTCCTGCTTTCTAAATATTTCCTTCAACTGTCATCTCCCTTCAATTTCAATTGTTACTATTAAAGATGATTACATGATATTCTTACCACAGTACACAGAGTCTTGACAATTATTGTGATACTCTGAGTCCTGTGCCTCTAATCTTTGTCAGCATTTCCCTTCCCTTCCTCCTAAATTCCCCAGTGCGATCTATTTAAAACTCAGTCTGAGTAGACACTCCTCTGTTTTCTCATCACCTATGTGGCAATTTCCAGCTCTTTAACGTGACACAGAGCCCCTTCATCTTCTTCCATGTCATTTATTGCATTTTTGCTTCAGCAAAACCAAAGAGTTGTAGTTTCCCAACATTGTTTCTCATTTTCTTATAATTATTATTTAGCATTTCCTATGTATTACACATAGGAAATACATGATAATATGTATCATATTATAAAAGTTTGAGTTAAACAATCCTGTGGGGCAGGAATGATTATAACATCCATTCTGCTGATGAGAAGTAGCTTGCCCAAGATTATACAATGAGAAATTGGAAAGTGATAATGTCTGAACTGAGGTGCCTGGCTCTAGAACTCAGGTGATTAATCATTCCACATTAGACATCTATGGATTTCATCCCGCAACCCATACCCTGTCCAAAGTGCCTTTCCTTCAGCTTCTTTGCCTGGACAAATTCTATTTAATCTTCAAGATTAATGCAGATTACTTCTAGGAGGTGTTCCTTCCCTAATCCCTGCCTTACCTGTTTGTACTGCCTCTTTTTCCCACCAAAGGATTCTGTAAATAATATTGCTACAGTGTTTTCTACATTGCATTGTAAATTTTTACTTTTGGTTAACTCCAAATTCTTGAGGACAAGGGCTTTTTCTTCTCTCTAGGAGCCTAGTATACAGCAATCACACTCTGCAACCCATGCTGAAATGCTGAAACAAGCCATCATATAAAATCTTTTTTATTTCAGGAAAAGAATACATATACTCTCCTATGAATTCTCATAATGAGGTGAGCAAAATAATTACTTGTGAATGAGGGTTAATGCTGAAGAAGAAGAAAGCCTGTTTTTGCATATGCCAAGTCTGAGATGATGGCAGGGTAGTCCATTGTTCATTTTTCTCCTTCAGTTATTGTCTAGATAACAAATAAAATTGTCTTTCATAATGAAACATTTATAAGAATATCCATATTGTATTTTAAAACACTAAATTAAAAGAAATATAGAGATTGCTAAGGGAAATCACTAGACTACCTTATTTTCTCAAATCAAAATAATTTTTTTAAGACTGCCAAACTATTTTTATTGAGATGAATTAAAAATTTGAATCAAAATTGTTACAATTAAATACATTTTTGAAAGAGAAAAATGATAGGGAAGGAATGAATTCCATCCACATCATTAATGAATTAAGACTAATTATCTCACTATGTCTGCTAACTTTGACTTTGAAAATTCTGGTCTAAATAAAACTAAAAATACATTATTGAATTTCACTTTTATTGTTAGAAAAAATCACTGGTGAATCATATTTCATTTTCCTATTCTAATTAATGACTTCAAATAGAGTCTGTATCAACACAAATTAACAGAACAACTGACAAAGAGAATAAGAAGATAAACGTTTTCATAGCTTGAAGATGAGGAAAAGTAAGAGATTATATGGAATATGTATTAAATGGTTCAAATGATAGAATATTGAAGGGTAGAGTGAAGAGTTGTTGAAGTTAGGAGAGATTTAATCTCTGTATCTTCCCCTAATTCATGTGACCAGAGGCAAGTTAAATAACAATAAATAAATAAACATGCCTCAGTTTCCTCATTTGTTAAATATACTTTCCCAAATGATTTTGTTTTTGAGCATGCATAAGGATGATATAAAAGGCCTGCACAGTGCCTGGAATATAAGAGGAAACCATTATGATGCTTTATATTGGGGCAATAAATTAGAAATTTTGTGTGACTCTAATTTGTCAAAAGATGCATAGACTTATCATTAAAGGTAATTTTCTGTATTTGCTTTCTTTGGTGAATGTGTGGACTTAAGAAAAGCCAAAAAAAAAAAAAAACACAAGAATTTGCTTTGCTTAGATACTAAATTAAAATAAGAAATTGTAAATAAGACATAATCCTACAAATTGGTAACCAGGCCTTAATGTATTTCTAACTGTACAGTTCAGATGTGGCCCTGTTATGTCACCGTCTCATCTCCATGGCTACCTGTCACGTGGAACACACTCAGCCCTTCAGCGGTGGTGGTAGTCTTTCAACCGTACACAAACGTTATTATTTTTGAAGGGCAACAACTGGTCTTTTTCAGAAATAATAAAACTTCCTAAATAATGTGTCCGCTTGAGAGAAGAAGAGGGACTACTTCCAAGATTTAGTAATTTGGACATTTTCCCAACCTTGTGTAATACGATTTTCCAAATATGGAAGATTACAACCTCTCATCCAGATGAACATTTTCCTTTTGGGATCCTGATTCTCATGTAAGAGATTAGCTTAGCCATGGAGAGATCTGGTGATTCAAGCATTGTTTACCATTAGTTAAATTTTCCTAAAGCTATTTAACTCATAACAGAAAACATTATCATTACATTGGGACAGGGTTTTTGTTTTTTTTCCTAACCATACATCTGGAATTATCAGAAAACACTGCTTAGTCCTGATTCTACAGATCTGAAATAAACCAATTCAAACCTTTTTCTGTGCCAGCCACTACATTAATCACTGACAGTGATGACATCACTTAACCCTAACAGTTCCCCCGTCTCTCATCATGACTTCTACTTCCCTGCGGGAGGTGCTGAGGTTGACGGTGGAGCTGTGTCTCAGGCCCGCGCAGTCAGACGCTCAAGCGCATGCAGATGACCTTCTAAACTACCACACTGTGGTGCTTCTCTTTTTGGATCAAAATTCTCCATTTCTGCAGATGATTTATTGTTTTCTGAAAAATTTTAAATGCTTCTGCTCTTTTAGCAGAAATGCACCTCTACATAGACAGCCCCACAACCAAGTCACACGTATTCCGTGGAAAACATTCGGTAAGTAAGACATTAGCAACACCTCTCCTCGCACTGTGCAATTGAACTACGTTTTAATAATCTCAGTTTAAATTCATTTTGACAAAGAGCCTTGGGCAAATAAACTCTGTACTAACATTGTACATGGTTGTCAAGTCAACTGAAAAAATATTTTTATCTTATAAAACTTCTCAACTTGTTTAAAAGTTCCTGCCAGGAAGTTTTGTGATAGCCTGTAGAAAGCTGGAGAAGCATTTGGATTTTGAAGATGGTCCCTTTTGATGTTTAAAGTGTTAGAGAAGAGATGCCTTATGAATTCACTCACATTTTTTGGATAATTTGGAAAGGATCTGATTTGTAAACAGTAATATTTTAAAAGAGTAGAATTTTTGTGCTGAATACATTAGACATTTTCATGACATAAATATTACCCACTAAGGCCATATATTATGTGGACAAATTAATATAAGAAAGAAACAAACTATCACAATGCCTAACTGGAAGTGGATTATATTTCCATAAAATAACATTTAATTTTACATAATTCGGTGGGTATATCTAATTTGATGTAATTTCACTGCTGTGTGCTCGTGGAGAAAAAAATCAGTCATTAGGAATTATAAGATATTTTTGTATCTTATTTTTTCTTTTTATATTTTAAAGAATTTAAATTTGCACAAACCTGAAATTTGTGCCTCTGTTGGTAAGTCAAAAGGCTATGGAAAGCAAATCAGCAACAAGGTAAAAAGTTAGAAGGTTAAAAAAAGTAAAAGTACAAAAAGAGAGATTCCTTTTAATTTTGTTGTGCACTATTTTGCAGTTTCATCCAGCAATGCGACATAACACTTGTTAAGAACCCAGCACTGTGCTGAGCTGGAGTCACAGAGGTGAGTAAGACACAGTGCTTGCCCTCAAGAGTTTATCATCTGCTAAGAGGAACTCTGCCTTTCGCCCTTGTGCAGCCGGCGGACTCCGGATCCCGTCCGTTCTGACGCACAGGGCTGAACCCCTCCCGCGCCTCCGCGTCTCCCTTCACCGCCGCCAGCCACGACGGGCACTGGTTCGTTTTACCTCTTGATTATTGTAATGTGTGCCTGACTGACCTCCTGCCCCTCACTTCTTCCTTTGCCTCATTAAACCGTGCTTTAATCATCCTAGTTTCTTATGAACATATTAACACACAAAAAAACCAGCCACGGAGAGATCTGGTGATTCGAGCACTGCTGTGCAAGCAGATTTTCCCTGGCCAGCAGAGATACTGAAAATATGAATAACAAACCACTTGCATCAGAAACATAAAGCATGATGTTAGGTTAATTAAAATGTAGATTCATGGACCCCATCCCAAACTGACTGAACGAGAATATTTAGAGGTAAGCCCTAAGAAACCACATTGTAACATCTTTTCTAGATGATTCTTATTTACTAAAAATTCTAATAACCAAAGATTTACAGGATAAAATCCATTCTTTACCCATTACTCAAACCATCTGTAAACTGACATCAACCTAACTAAAACAACTAAACCTAACTAAGCAACTAAATATTTCATAGTTAGATAGAAATTCAAAATTCATATGGCCTCTTGCCCACTTAGAGAAACTGTGAGCCTAAAAAGTTACTAGATGATCTGCTCAAGGCAGGTTGCTTGCCTTACTTTAGGCCGCACATCTGCCAAGAGACAGTAGAGAAACGCAAACAGAAAGCCAATTCTTGTGAGGCCATTCACTAGCTGGGTGATCTTTTTCCCTCTTCCACTTACTGCGACGTCCAAACCTACACTTGGAGAGAATCTGGTGCGGGAGAGCCGCCACATCCGTACTGGCGAAAGTCCCGTTATGATAATTAACTCGGACGCACTACTTATTACTTTAAGTGGCATCATTGTCTAAATAAAGTATCAAATACAAAAGCTGAGTTAGTGGTCATAAGAGTCTTCCTGATAAGCAAACTTCCCGCCAATCTGCTTAAGAACCCCCAAAAGGTATAAAGTCTCTTCGAGAAAGAACAGAGAGATCTAAGGTCACTGGAAGCTGAAAATCTGCTTTTTACATTAAAGCATTCATAAAATAACTATAACACTACTAATTATTATTACCATTCATTCACTCTATTAAAAGACAACCACTGTGTCATGAAATTGGAGTATCATAGATTCCAACAATGAACCTTGAAAAAAAACGTTATCCAAATTTTAAGAATGAAGGAAACGAGCACAGACACATCTACTTGCTCAAAGCTCATCCATCAAGTGGCTGGCAGAGCAGGAGTCAAGCTCGAGGATGTGTGTCTCTCTCTGTTTCCCTTTCACCTGTTCACGCAGGCGGTTGCTAACCTTAACCAGGGGATGTGTGCTGGAGGAAGACACTTGTGACATTTGCTACAGAGAATTCTAAAGAATACAATATGGGGACATATAGCCAATACCAATTTAAGTGGTAAAGGGGCATTAATTAAAGAAAAATTAATTTTGAACATTTTAAGGAGCAATTTTTTTTAGAGGTAAAGAGTATATTTGTCTTTTGTCTATTATGGCACTTTATTATGAATTATTAATTAATTATTTCCCATTCTAAAACTCCTAGGGGATAATGTACTGTCTTTATCTTCATTTCTTATGCACTTCCGTTTGTCTACTCTCCCTTTATATTATATCCTCTCTTCTTATAGCAGGTATATTGCTGCTCATCAATGCAAATGAATGGCAAAAACTGTATTCACGTCTAAAACATGCTCCTGCAAGCTGAGAGAGTAACCAACTCTATGTGTGACAGGAGGCCTCCTAGGGCATATGCCAGTTTCTTATGGAATTAGCAGAATTTTATTTTTTAAAAATTTTTCCCAGCTTCACTGACGTACGATTGACAAATAAAAATTGTGTATGTTTAGGGTACACAAGGTGATGTTTTGATATATGTATATATTGTGAAATTATTACCACAATCAAGCTAATTAACATACCCATTAACAACTCACATAGTTACCTTTTTTGTATGTTGAAAACACTCGATATCTATTCTCTTAGCAAATTTCAAATACATAATACATTATTAATAAATGTGGTCACCACGCTATACATTAGATCTCCAGTACTTATTCATGTTATAACTGAAAGATTGTATCTTTTGACCAATATCTTCATTTTTCCTCCACTCCCAGCCCCTGCTAACCAACATTCTACTCTCTGTTACTATGAGTTTGACTATTTTTGTAGATTTCACATATAAGTGAGATCATGTATTATTTGTCCGGCTTATTTCACTTAGCATAATGCCCTAAAGGTTCATCCATGTTGTTTTAAATGGTACAATTTTCTCCTTTTTAAAGAGTGAATATTTCATTATGTATATTTTAAATATATATATAATATAAATATATATATATATTTTTTCACATTTTCTTTAGCCATTCATCTGTTGACAGACACCACTTAGGTTATTTTCATACCATGGCTATTGTGAATCAGCACAATTTTAGATGAAATAGTGCTACTGCTAAAACTGCTGGATTTGGCCCTTCTAAGTTCATGACTTCAGCATTTGCGTAAAATAGCTGGACAGGTCTGTAACAAGACTTTAAGAAATATAATTGAACTGTTGCATTTTCCTATAGTTTATTTTAAATAGGAATTCAAAATATCATCATGTACCAAGAAGGAAAAATATTTTGCCATGTTTATATTTGTAGAGCCATAAAACTATATTTTCTCATAAAACCATACTACATAGTCAAGGCAATTGCATTTCTTAACCCTAACATTTCTCTTCTCTGCCTCTGGGACTCAGTCGTCTTCTACTCTGGATCTCAAGATGACTGTCGATGCTTATTCATTTGTACAACACATGTTGGAGTACCTATGAGCACTTAGCTTTGTTCCGTGAGAGAAAAAAATTTATAAGACATCAATCCTGTTTTCATCGGATTGACATTCATTTGGGGATCTATATATATTTAACTATCAGCATAAATCAGTACATACCAAAAATAATCATGACAACTGATATTTACAATAAACTGTGCAAGAGACTTAAAAAGGAAACATATTTCCTGCTGGCCTTTTAGTTTATTTCACAAAGGTCTTGGCCATTAACAGGTAAGCACAATTGAAACAGGCATAAATCAGTAGGGCTGGAAGTTGGGATAAGAAAAATAAGCGTGAATACAGACATATTGAACATTATGGATTGTCTTCATTCACGATATAGAGAAGTGGGTTACAGAGTTAGAAACACAGATTGGGGCTGCTCTATGAAAGTCATGAATTTAAGGCTAAGGAATCTGGAATTTATTCAATCAGGTGGCAAAAGGCAGCAAAGATTTCTGAACTGGAGATCAGATCGTGATTGCGGAAGTCGAACCCTGCTAATGTGTGTGACAGATTAGAAGGATCAGGTCCTAAAGGCAAAGAGACCAGGGAGGAGTGCACTGTGACTGTCCAAGCCTGGGGGACAGCAGCAGAGGGAACAGACAGATGGGACAGTTATTTCAGACGGAGAACGAATAGAATTTTGCAACTGATTATGGGAAGAACTAAGGGGAGAAAGAGTTAACGATGTTTCAGATGTCTCAACTAAAGGTCTGGTAGCAATATTGACGCCAATAACAGTAACACAGATGTCTGAAGAAGCAGGTTTATAACCTGTCCCTACCCTCAATTCTATCCAGGCACAAATTCTGGAGGAGTATGTATGTAAATGCCATTGATTTCGAAAGCTGATTAGTCACAAGGCATTTGTATTCTAGGTACTCTGACAATCCTTAAAACTTTAGCAGGTGCTCCAAATATTTATTGCCTTCAAGGAGCTAATTTTGCAAATTTATTGTCTCATTAGCCTCTGGGTCCTGAAGAAACTCCTCAATTGACAACTTAGTGGAAAAGCCATGTTTCCATGCCAAAGTTTAATAATATATATTAGTCCTTTTCCCCTGGTTCAAAAACAAAACAGAAAACAAAGTTCTTACATATTTTTGACCATATCAAAAAATGCTCAATGTTTGTATAATGACATGATATATAAGTAATGTCCCCTAATTTATATAATTTTATCTAACTCAGCATCTCTATGAAGTAGGCAATCTAATTATCATATGAGATTTTTAATCAGTAAGTAAGTGGTGTGGTGTATATTTAATGCAGTCTCTTTTTATTAAGGCTTTCTTTGTTATTTTCTTGACACTATTACAGGTATAAATTGTCATAAATGTGTTAAAGTGCTTGGAATAGGACAGTGAACTAGGTAGGCAAGAATTCATTCTAAACAAACAGATATGGATAGATAGGTAGATAAATAGATATAGTTGGATTTTGAAAAGTTTCATGAACAAAATTGAAGCAGGCAGAGGGGAATAAGCCCAGGCAGTGGCTGTGTTTACGACTGTTATCAGAAAGGCCTCACTGAAAAGTGATATGTGGGCAGAGAACTAAAGGAGAAGAAGGGAGCAGCCATGTAGCTTTTCCGGAGAAGAACTTTCCAGACGGAAGGAAAAGCAAAGGTAAAGGTCTTGAAGTAGGAGTCTGCGTTTCCGTAAAGAGGTGAAGAATCCGGAGCACAGTGGCAAGGAGGGGCATGGCGGGCTACCCAGGAAGGAGCTAGAACAAGCAGAGTCCAGTGGGCCATTGGGAGGGCTCAGGATTTTACCAAGTGAGACAGGAAGCCACTGGAAGGTTTTGAGAAAAGAAGTCAAGCAATTTTCTTTGTTTTTAAAAAAATCTTCCTAACTCTGAGTTGAAAACAGGCTGAAGGGGGCAAGGGATGAAAAACAAAGATAATTTAAGAGGCTACTGTGATAATCTAGATAAGAGGGGACAGTGGCTTAGTCCAGAGAACTAGCAGAATGAATGAGAAGTAACCAGGCTCTGGACATACCATGAAGGTGTGGTGAGCTGAGAGCTTTACAATAAGGACTTAATAAATGAAATAAGCAATACGCCAGGGGCTGGCTAAATTATAGCTACATAGTTGAAGTGTTGCTAGACTGCCTAGACTGAAAGAATAGTCTTTTGTCTAATGACTGCCATCTGCTTCTGTAACCCTGCTTGCAGCTTGCTTTGAGGATTGTAATCTGCCTTCGGGCGCCAGAGATCTGTGAGAGCAGCTATGTCCTGTGACCTTGTATCTCGCAACCCAGACTCCACTCCCCACTTTTGTTCCCTGAACACCTGCCCTATGTCACATAGCCTCCCTCAAAAATAGTATAAAACCCTCGTAGAAACTTGAGATGGTGCCATCCTCTCGTACTGCTTTTATGCGGGCGGAGGTGGTTGCTGGCCAGCTAATAGAGACTCTCAATTTGGCTTCATTGAATTCTCCTGTGGTCTGTTCGCGCCCTCCACACTACAACAAAGGTAGCATCGGCAGCTGATGAATCGAATGTGGACGAGGAGAAACAGAGAGGGCTCAAGAATACTCCATGGGTTTTGTTTGACCAGCTGGAATGAAGGAGCTTTCATTTACTGTGACAGGAAAACTTCAGGGGGCACCCCTTTTAGGGCGGGAGGAGTCATTTCTGCATGTACATACTAAAGTAAGTCTCACTCTACGTGGACTTAGGTATATTTCAAGATACCTGATATTATTTTCATAAAACTTTACCTGACAACTTATTAAGCACCCCATGTGGTACCAAAAATATTCTAAGCATTTTGGATATGCACAGAGAATCTGTTTTTTAATCATTTCACTGATACTCTATGCATAGCAATATTTTACTAAGATAACTACTAGATTCAATCATTCACTTATTTAATATATATTTATTGAATGACTAATATGTACCAAGCACTATCAAATGCCTTCAGAATTGCATGAAAAGCACAAAGAGATATGCCTCATCACCTCTTGAAGCTTATGGCCTAGCGAAGTGTATATCTAACCGATAAACAAACGTACATTTGCAAAGGAGGCGGTGCCACCAAAACGCTTCATAGAGAGCGCGGCCTACACAGAATGCTGCCTTCAGGAGACGGCTACCGGGCAACGCACGAGCTCTGCGCCGAGAACGCGGCGTATCCCAGGCAAACGGGGCAGCACGCACTTACGTCCTGCACGGTAAGGACACAGGGCACATTAAGAACACTGCAAGAACTCTGGTGTGGACGCCACGCTGAGACTGGGCGGGAGCACAGCACGCAGTATGGCCGAAGAGAGACGGGGGACAGGGTCCAGAGGCGGCGCACAGGGAGCCGAGTGGGCTGAGTTGGCCCGTCTCTGGCACGGCACGGGCCGCTCAGCCGCGCGGACTTGGCTTCAAACGTGCACTGAGGCACTTACCAGCTGTGCGAGCTTCGGCCACCGTCGTCTCTGAAACAAAGCTAGTGTGGTTGCTTTCCTTCTGTAGGTGGGAGCAGAAAGTCTTTGGCCTCAGTGTGCTGAGCCCGCGCAAAGCTCTGCTCGTCAGTAAATCTCCGGATTTAGCGAGGTCAGAGAATGCTCACAGGATTATGTTATTAATAAGTATCTTTAAAATTATTATTTCCCTGATAATTTATATATTTTAAAATATTTAAGATCTGGGGATAAATTTTAGTAAAACCATTACCAATAATAGAGGTTATTTTACTTTGGGTTGGAATCCATAAAGAGGACAGATTATATATAGATCTAAAGAAAAACACGTGTGTGCGTGTGTACACATTTATATATATATGGTATCTATATGTTTATTTATATAACAAAATAATCTAAAACACCACTAAATGTACAAAACGACAACTTTTGTTATTTGCAATGAATTACATCACAGAATTATGTCTAAAAGTACTTCACAAACAAATACAGATAAAGATATATAGGTACAGACCACCTTTCAGGCCCAAAATAGTAAAGATTGCTTTCTAGCAACTCAGTTGCAACTTCCTAGTGCAGCGCTGACTTGGGATTAATAAGGGTCTGCCACATCTGTTACGTGGCAGGGCTGCTTGGAGTGTGGCCTGTGCACTGGCTGCCAATCGGTGAACTGTCTTTATTACTGATTTGTATCCACATAAGTAGCTGGTGCTAGAATGTAAATCAGCTACATCACTAAGCACACAGTTACGTTCAGCTGACTTTCTTTTTTCAAGACTTTTCCAATGAAGAAAGAAATATGCTACATTTTGGCATAGCTCCCTATCTCACCATAGACCGCATTTGACTAGTAAGAGCATTTATTGAGCAGATAATGAGAAATACAAATTTAATGGAGAGAAATTTACATACACTAAATTCTAGAATGGTTAAAGTGTTAAGTAGCGAGCTCCAGAGAGAAAATATAAAACTATACAAAAACATGTCTCCCTAATTTTAGAGTAAGAATGCACTTATAACTGCAACAAGCTACAGAATAAATAACAAAGTATGAAATTTGACTATTAAAAAATCTACAGGCCATAAACATTAAAGATTAAATTAACTATTAGAACTAGGGAAATCTTTACAATATATTTGATCAAAAGAGAATGTCCTTAATATCAAAAGAACTCCTGAAAAATGAAGTCTCTAATAGTTTCAGTTTCCTAATCTGTAAAATGACAATGATAATAATACTTTGCTCAATTTTGTGAGGTTGAATTAGGTATGTATTTGAATTAGATACAGTATTTAGCACAATGCCTACTAATAAAAGAATACATTGCTTTTCTTATTAGATAGCCTTTGGCAACCTAATATAAGATTTCGAAACTTTAAAAATATTGTGTAATTATGCATTAAGAGTTAACAAGTTAGGGTAGTCCAAAACTGGCACATTCCAAAGAAAGGTTTGGTCCTTCCCTGGCTTCTGGGAGGTAACCACTAAGCCCTTGTAATGTCCTGCCAAGGTTATCTTTGACAAGAATATCTTTGTTTAGTTGCGGACTTGTACCATGATGTATTTTTGCTAACAATGTAATTTATGGTGGGACTTAGGGCCAGACCGACCTCTGGAGGGGACAGAGACTTAAGGTTTGCCTTGTGGGAAGTCATCCAAGCTTTGCTGGAGTGACCAAACTCCAGTAAAAACCTTGGATACCAAGGCTCAGGTTTGCTTCTCTGGTTGCCAATAATTTGTGCATATTTTCACACATTTTTATTGGGAGAAGGAAGCACTGTCTGCATACGCCTACTGGGACAGAACAACGGAAGCTTGAGCCTGCTGTCTCACGGACCCCCCCGCCCGTAACATTTGCCCTTGGTGATTTTAATCTATATCCTTTCAAGGTAATAAACTGTAACTGTGAGTAAAACAGCTTTGCTGAGTCTTGTAGTCTGCTAGCAAATCAATTAACCTGAGAGTGGTCTTGGGAATCCCACCTGTCAACAGAGTAATCTAATCACAATTAATATATTAATAAGTTATGTCCTAAAATCAAAATAAAACTCTTTAACAAATTTTTGTTCATAAAAATCATATAAAATATACAGATTAGTGAAAATGTGCATATACACATACACATTTAACAAACCATCAAATTCATGAACAATATCCTAAGGTATTTTTATTCATAAAAATAATGTTTTAGATTTCATCATAGTAAATTTTGGAAAAACCCATTTATATTTCATGAGTATAAATTAATTTAGTACTTTCAATAAACATTGCCTTGTCAAAAATTTTGGTTACAAAGAAATTAATAACTCCCTTGAGCGTTGTTTAGAAAGGAAAATAATTTTGAAAGGGAATCAAAAATTGTTGGTTTAAATAATTTATTTCCTCTGTCTTACTATAGATTTTAACTTACATTTTTAATTGTATATAAGATTATTTTTAAATTGATAATTTCCTAAAGGAAGAAGATCACTAATTTTTTGCTGACATTGTTTTAGATTCCTTTGCAATAGTAACAGAAGGATTTTTTGTTCTTTTCAATTACTCAAATCCTCACCTCCAAGAGTCACTTTTGATTACCTAGTAACCCATATTGATTTTTCCAGCTATATGTGGAGTTGTTCTGGGAATTTCCAGAAATCAAATTTAAGTCAACAAATATAAATACACTCACTAAAATCAGTTTAGAAAACTTTCATGTGTCATAAAAGTATTCTCGAAAAGTTTAAATAAAATCATTCTGCCGTTCTAAAATTGTGAGTTACAAAATCATATGATAATATAGTTTGTTATTAGTGTCTAGAAACAGTTTCCACTTATATAATTTAACCAAAAAAGAAAGAAATAAAAAGCTCACGAAAAAAAGTAAGATTTAAGTTTCTTAAGTATCTGACTCAATCATACCTCTAAGTGAAAGGGCTCTGCTTGGTGTGTGTGCACAAGCGCACACGTGCGATCTATAGATGCAATTATCTAACAGCTATAAGAACCTTCCCTATTGGAGAAGCTATGAGTATATGAACTGTTTTTATATTTCCTTTTCCATAATTCTTCTTATATTGTGCCTTACACTGGATGATGATGATGTAATTTTCTTTATTTTTTTTTAATAAAAGTGACTTTATTCTGACTGCTATTGTTTTTCACTCTCTGGTATCAAGGAAACACTAGCCTCTACTCTTGTAACAAATATCGCTTATTGCTCAGGTGAATTTTTAGTAACTGAGTAGTTCGACATGTATCACATGTCCCGGTCTTAATCCATCAAGCATTGCACATACCTTTGGAACATCTCTATTGATTTTGGGTACAGCTCTATAAAAGTTAAATAAAATAACATTTTAGTACCATTTTAGCCATTCCAACTTGAGTTCCTGGTCATAAACCAGTGTTTCTACTACATAAAGCTGAAGTGGTCTTTCCTTAAATTATCTCATTTAGTTTTTGGTTTAAATAGTTGTTGCTTCTTGATCAAGACTTTAGTTTTTAGTAAATTAATTTGTATCATGTTTGGTTCCTTTAATTGTTGTTTCTTCTACATCTTAGAATACAACAGAGACTGAAGAAATTAATTTTGTATATCTATTTTTAAACATACGTTTAAACATATACTTTTTAAAGTAAACCCTCTACTATTCAAGGTACTTGACAAAATTATTTAATGTCTTCTTATGAAAATATACTCAGACTGCTTATCGATCAAGCTGTTAATGCATACCTAAAGAGTACAAATTATAATTATTCAGAAATTTGTATTTCTTTTATAGGAATTGGATTTATGATTCATTTGCATTTATCTTCTTAAAATTGTTTATTAATAACTTTTTCTTGCCTCTAAACATTATTCTCAGCATTTTCCCTTCAATGATGCCCATGGTTTATCATATAATAGTATGACTAAACTGAAAATACCTTTCAATTATTAAAATTATATTGGAAATAAGAATCTAAATCCTATCATTTCTAGAGTTCAATATTAAACAGTTTATTGCACTGCATACTTTCCCTAAAGGATGATGATTTTAAAATATATTTTTCTTTTTTTCTTTTTTTAAGTAACAAATTAACTTATATTCTTGATTAGCCAGCTGAAGATTGAAGGTACACATTGGAAAACACGAAGGGACAGTTGACCCTTGAACAACACTGGTTTGAACTGTGCAGGTCCACTTATACTTGGATTTTTTTCAACCAACTGTGGATCAAAAATACAGTATCTGCAGGTTGCAAAACCTGCATATAAAGAAGACAAACTTTTCATATATTCGGGTTCTTCAAGGCCAACTGCCGGACTTGAGTATTTGTGGATTTGGGTATACATGGGAATCCTGAGACCAATCCCTCCCTTCCCCCATATTCCGAGAGATGACTGTATTTCTATATATTTAAAAACAGTGACACCACACATAAATCACTTGAAAATTGCTAAGAGTAGATTTGGTGTTCTCACCACAAAAAAAAACAAAACAAGTATGCAAGGTAAGGTATATGTTAATTAGCTTGATTTAGTCATTCCAAAATTTATACACATCTCAAAACAACATGTTATACATAAAAAATATACACATTTTTGGTCGATTAAAAAGTTTTAAAAATCAATCACAGCTGATAATGCCCTATTTCTGGGAGTGGGTTATGGATACATTGCTATATTCAGTATTTGATAATTCATTGAGCTGTATAATTATGATTCAATCACTTGTGTTTACTTGAATAATTTTTTAATCAAACACTGTCATGTCCTACATAATTGTTTCTTCTAAGCTTTCTTCTACCAATCAAATTCAACTGTTAACTCAACTTTACTCACTTGCCTACAGAGTCCAAAATGTAATGTAAAGGAAGTGAGCTGGGTACATTAGACCAGAGTGCTGCCGCCGGTGAGGAGCTGGGACAAATGGGTCCGTGTTTCTATGTAGAGGGTACAGACACTGTCACTCAGCTCCAAGGAATGGTCGCCGTATGGAACTGTGGGTCAAGTGTTGCCAGGTCTGCAAATTTGAATTTTTATGTCCAATTTAGACTTTTTTAATGTCGGTAACTAATTCAATTTCTTAAACACTGAAGGACAAACTAAATTTGTCTTTGACCAAAGAAGCCTCCATAAAGATCACCTCCCTGAGAAGGACTTCACTAAATCTGAGTCCGATTAAAATGCTTTCATCGTACTGCTGGTATGCAAACAATTAGGGAAAATTAAGTCTGATTTCCCAACTCATGTCCTTTCTATTTTAATAAACTTACTGAAAATATATGCATAACTTTTAAGCAATTTGAATTCCAAATGAATCTCATAACAAAGGTATTATCCCAATTTTACTGATGAGAAATCTAAGGCACAAAGATATCAGATAATGTTGAAATTTGGAACAGTGAATGTGACCCGAGTTGAATGGCTTGAGTTCAAACCCCTTGCTCCGCAATTACCATTTTTATAACTTTAGGAGGGTAAATTAACATCTCTATACTTCACTTTTCTTTCCTGTAAAATGGGCTACTGTGAGGATACAGAAAGCACTTAGAAATGCATCTGGCACATAGTAAGTGCTATGTAAGTTTGCTGTTGCTAATTATTATTGCTATTATTAATATTATTGATAAAATGAGAATTAGAAAGTAACTAACTCCTTGGTTTTTGTAATAAATGAATTAATCTATGTAAAATTCTTAGAACTGTGGCTGAGACATAGTTAATATTCAATACATGTTAATTATGAGACTAATTTAATTTTCTTTCAAGTACATTTCACCTAAACCATGCAGGCTAATTCCTTTACTCTGTGCCTGGTAATAACAAATATAGGTACCACTATAGACTGGAAGTATTTTCACTTGTACCAAGTGAATGTTTAAAAAATATATAGCATTATAGCCTCATGGTTATTGAAATATTTATATTGCTTAAAAATATACAGTGAAATCAATCATGCACTCTGTAATGACTGTTTTGATGGTTTTAATGATGTAGTGAGATTTTATTCAAAGAATCAGGAATGGTTACAACATTCAGAACTCTTTAAAATTAGATGGTCTTCTTCATCTCTTCTTGTTTCCCTAATTTTTCAAAAACTTGAAGCCCAAAGAAAATAATCAAAATATATTCATGTATTTCAATAACTCAAATTACAAATGTATATGCTAAAATATTTAACATAGCCATGATGTTTACTTACTTGTGACCCATTTCATGAGCAATTGTAAATGCAAGATTCAGGCCATTGTCTTCAGCAATAATACATTTTCTCTTTTCACTACACATTCCACTCAAGTAAGCTATACCTAGAAAACACAAACTTTAATTATCATGTGTTTGAATGAAAATGTAAATATTTATACAACATATTAATAGTCGGAATGAAAATGACAGTTGTCTCCAATAAAGTATGTCAATATTAAACTGTGAAATTTAGCTCCAATAAATGAAATTTTAGGGGAAAATGTATAAGTCAATAAACTATTAATATCCTTTTTGATATCATATTTTAGGTGAAATTATTTTACCCATTATCCACTTCTCAAATTATCCACTTCTCAAAAGTCATACTATATGAATATACTTTATAAATACTGCTTTTAATTGCAATATAAGACATATGACTAATCACAACTTAGAAAATGTAAATATAAAACAGTGACAATTATGTTAAATATTTTCAATTCTTGTTAAGAACTTAATTTCAAAGAAATACTATAAAGTAAAATACACTACATATAAGACAGTCTTGAGCTTATATTTATATTTGAAGTTAATAAAATTTTGGAAATTTTATTTATGAAATACCATATTAACTAATTTGACATAGAACCATCCATGGTATTTAAAAAATTGAAGAGGTTTTCTTTGAAAATTTATTGACTAATAAGATGGTCTATCTGCAGAGTACATGATATTGAAGTTTTATTTAATATAAAAATTTCAGCAAGATATTTGGTCTTTTGGTTTAAATTATCAGTAAAGATGGCAATGTCTAAAATCACTAGTACTCTTTAATCAGAAATTTATGTATTATTTTACTAATTAAGATATATACTTGAAAAAGATCATTTATCAAAATGAATTATAATATTCCAAGCACATGTTTTAATGTTATTTTCAAATAACAAAACTTATTATAATATTTTAAGCTCTTTTTATAGATGAAGTAAGTTAGGCATAGATAGGTAAAATGCTTTGCCAAAGATTACATAACTACTAAAAATGATGAAATGGGGATTTGATTTCACCTTTGAATCCATCTGCCAGATGTTTATTTTGTTTCTGAAAACAATTTAATGCAGAGCTTTCCCTAATTAAAGATTGTTAGCTGATTGCTTGTGACTTTTTTTTCTCTATCCAGAAACAAAAACTAGTGGCCAGAAATGAAATTTAAATAAAAGAATAAATCACCTTGTCTATGTTTTAGAAAGTTAGAAGATTCATGGAGGAATATGAACTGATTTAGTAAAGTCACACCCTAAGTGACAGGAAAAGGAATTCTGATGAGAAAAGAATTTATGAGCATGGTGGAACTCCAGAGAGGCTCAAGACCGAGGCACATGAGGTCTAGGGAAAGGCATTGCAGGAGGGTTGAAAATAGAGATTAGTTGAAAATATATCTGAAATGGTCAACAATTCATTTAAATCTTCATGTAAAATGTCAAGGCCTGGTCTCCACAGGCCTATCAGGAAAATAGAGATACAACCTTTAAACAAAATGTAGCATAAATGTGAATTTTAGAAATAGAAGAAGAAACAGCCAAAAGATGAAATACACATACAGATGTAATTTTTTCTATATATTTACAAATTAAAATAGATTTATAGAAACTTCACATTTACATATAGGTGAAATGACTTCTTAATGCGTGGATGGGTGGATGGATGGATAGACAGATTGATGCATTGAGAGATGATAAGCCCAACTACTTCATTTGGCTTATTAAAGGCAACTAAAATTATTCCAGGGTTAAATCAAGACAAAGTAGGACAGAGAAATGAACAGACAGGGTTGAGGAAGGAAGAAGAAGAGGAGGGGAGAAGGAGAAAACTGTACTACTTTATCTAGTTCTATTAAACAACAAACGAGATAAAATTTTTTAATCTAAAATTAAAAGATAATGTGGATTTTAGGAAAGCTAAATCATGTATTTATTAATACAACAAAAAGTGGAAAACAGATTCAGGGATAATTGATCTTGTGTCATACTCAAAAGGAAAGAAAGAAGGACTGAAGAAAAGAGGGAGGATGGAAAAAAAGTATCTCCTCTTCATAGGGTATTAACACACTAAAAAAAAACACTTCTTTGAGCATTTGAAAATAAAAAACAATAATAATTTGAGATTAAATGTTCCCCCAAAATGCTAAATTTGAGCTCACTATAATTACCATGTTGGTGATCATTTTTCAGTGCAAAATTTCCCTTGGGATTCTCATATAGCTCATTACTTTTTTTCACCACAACTAAAATAGTCTCACCAAGCTGCTCAGATTTAAAACTCAGCTGACATGGGTTATCATCATGTCACATACCTGTTTGCCACATGGACCAGTAGGTAGTAAATTTAGTCACTTTAATGAGCTTTACATTTCTTCTCCTGTACCTACTCAAATGTCATTATTCCCACATAAAAATATTATTGCCATTTGCTTCCAATTCCTATCTCCTCTATATATTCCCAGTCTTACTGAATTGGCTAGGATTTCCAACATGCTATTGAAATATATGGGTAGTAATGAGCTGATTATTTTTCCTTCTGACTTCAATAGGAATGTTGACAGTTTCACCGCTGCATATGGTGTTTATGGTAGGATTTTCACAGCTATAGCTTATTAACTGAAGGAAATTACTTTCTGATATTTTCCTGTCTTGAGTGAAAAAGGAAGCAACATCATCTGATACATGAGTCAAAGGTGGATGGGAGTTGAACAGTGTTTTCTGGAAAAGAATCCAAAGATTGGAATAGCCAATGAGAGAGATGTGAAAGAGCTGAGTAAGTACTAGGGCAATATGTAATGTCAATGTGTCAGAAAACGTGTTGCTTCCGCTGAGGATAGAGAGCGTAAGTTTGGAGTAGCACTAATGTAGTATTCAGTTGAGTGACATCCAGACCACAAGCAAAAAATGACCAAAAAAAAAAAAATGATGCTCTATTTCTATTCTTTCTTTTACTTAAGTGTAAAGTCAGAATCTTCAACTAAGATTTTGATAAATTGGAATTTCATTGTTCTTACATTTGACACACCAAGGAATTTTTCTTTGATTTAAAGGTTACAGGGAATGATTGCAATCATAACTAATTTAAAGGACTTGCATTACTCTGTTTAAAAGCCTGTATGTTTTTCAGGTTCTTTCAAGAACCCACATGTTTCTTATTATTATAAGGGATGGGGTTAGGAGGGTAAAGGATTTAACACAGCTGTTATTTAAACATAGCTGTAATACAGTCCTTTTTAGAAGCACTCTTTTAATATAAAAAATTCTGGAAATACAAAGCAAACAAAAGCAACCTCCTAATTTCTCACCTAAAAATGAATCAAGTCAGTCACCAGGAGTCAACAGGATTTCCCAGAACACACTATTCTAGAATGTAATATGATACACCTCATCAAAGTAATCAGAGACTCCGAAAACCCTACAGGATGTATTTTCTAATAATGGACTAATTGAGGAAATCATAGTTTTTATGTGATCAGATGGATACATGCTAACAAAAGTAAGGCTTCTGGCTGTAGAACTGTTGCTTATAACCACTAGCTAGACTATCTTAGACCAAAATCCTGCCTCTCCTGTTACTTACAGGCCTAGGTAAGTTATTTACACTATCACTTACCCTATGACGTAAGTTATTACCTATGAGTCCTATTACTACCTGAGGCCTAATGGAACAAGAAAAGGTAATACATGACAAGCAGCAAAGGCACAAAGACCTTGAACGTATCTTTGAGAGTGTGAGCCATACAAATGCTCATTTAAAATGTGATCACTAAGACATAAAGATGTACACAGAATATTACAGCAGAATAAATAAGAGACTTCAGATAGATAAAAATCAAAGCAGGAAAGGCTTTTAGAGATGGAAACAACTTAGTGTGATATCACTGAGTGAAGAGGTTTAGCCAGGGAAAGACAATGGAAGTTGGAGGGGAGGTCCTGAGCAAAGGACAGAGCAGGGGAAAGTGTAAAGAGATGCTTATGAGAGTGGATGTTTCTCATAGAGGCGGTTGCTCATGTTCTTTAAATGTGCCAGCCACGCAGCACGTTTCTGCCTCAACACCGTATTTAGCATTTTCCCAGTAAGCGGTGTGTTAAAGGAATTGCATAAATGAAATTCCCTGAAGCAAAGACTAATATAAAATGTGATTCAATATATAGCCTTAAGTAAAAATGTAATTTTGAAGAATCAAAATGCATTTCATCCACTAATGAGAAAAAAATTATAATAATACAAGGATGGTGCTCAGATAATATGAATTCAATTTACATGATTATATTCAAATTGGGCTTTGAACATATTTTTAAAAATAATAACTTGCCCTACTAGTTGGCTAATTATCTGCCTATTTCATTAAAAGACAAGATGATGATCTAGGAATCTAAAAGCACTGTTAAACAAGTTATAAGTTTGGTATCAGTATAATTATAAATGTAGGTTTTAAAATATAGGCTTCCAGATTTTCTTAAAGGTTTAATCTACAATATTCTTAACAGTGCAGTTTCTATGAATACTATGAAAAAAATTACTCCTAACAAAAGTTAGTATAATAAAAAGTAAAATAAATTTCTGTGTTCAAATAAGATAGAATATTATTATAAACATTTGTGAACAAATGTGAACATAAAAGAGCCAATCTTTCAAGATGAATCCCAAGTTGCTAACCAGGCCAAGCAGCCATTTGTTGACTAGAGGTCACACCTGTACTCTGAATGCCCTGAAAGTCACACCTGTCTTAACTTTGGGACTCCAGAGTTCACGTGAACCAACCAATCAGAGACCATCTGAACCAACCAATCAAAAATCAACTACCATGGCCAATCAGAGCTCAGCTATATCAATCAATCAAGGCTCTGCTGTATTGACCAGTCAGAACTCAGCAAGCGTCAATCCTTCATTTGCATAAATGGATCTGATTGGAAACCTGGGCAGGAACTTTTGCTATAAAACAAGAACCTTCACTTTGTTCTCTGGAATGTACCTGCATTTTAAATTGAAGGCTGCTTCTCCCCAGTTTGCAAACTGTTCACTGGTATAAGGTCTCTTTCCTCGAAATTCCTTTTCAGAGAACTTTTGTTCACACATTAAAATGTTGTTTATGTGTTCTGAAATCATAGAACACATAGGCTGAGTTCTCCTCTTTTAAAAACACATGGAGATGCCAAATAATAGGTGATTTAAAAATTTTTCAATGTATATCTAAGCTTGAAGAAAATTCTTAAGTACAAGAATAAACTTTTTAAAAAATTCAAACCTGAAGAGATAAGATCACGAGTTGATATACTGCCACAGACTGGATATCAGATAAGAAACAGGTCTTATTAAATAGGAGTGGGGTTTCCAAATGTCTGCAAGTATAGACGCTGGTAACTAGGGAATCGATATTCATGCAGAAATCAGAAAGCCTCGAAATGCTGATGTTAACTACCTTCAAGCATATATGAAAGTAACTTTAGAAATCTGCCAGTGCAGGAAATCAGCAAGGAGGCTTGGATGAAAACACAAACATTAAAAAAAAAAAATCTGTTGCTAGAAAAGACTCCATTAAAAAACCAAAACCCCAAGCTACCATGAGCATAAATGTGTAGCATAAGGAATATTAAGTCATAGATGTAATGTAAAAATTGATCATATGCTGTGAAAATCTTTGCCAGTCCAGTAAAAACAAATGAAATATAACTATGATGGTACACTTCATCATTGTAGCAAGCATGAAATTCCCAGAGGGGAAAAAGTTCCACTGAAGATGAGTTCACAAATAAAAATTACAAACCAATTAACAAAATGGTCTAGTGTGAGAAAGAGGCCACAGTATAAAAATTAGAGAAAAAAATGATGATTAAATAAAGACATTTCTTAAAGAGTTTGAAATGCACATTCACTGGGCCACCACAACCCAAATCCATCTCTTTGTAAATTAGAGAGAGAAACCATTTCTTCATGATTTCATATTATTCATATCAAAATATTAGTGTAATAAACTATTTGTTGAGAATAAGAACTTTTACTGATAATATGTGATAGAAATTGTTCAAATAAATATATGAATATATAATATATATAATTATAATGTTATGGATGATGTAAAATTAGTAAGAAATGA
The DNA here is from genome assembly GCF_000956105.1 of Propithecus coquereli. NCBI lineage: Eukaryota > Metazoa > Chordata > Mammalia > Primates > Indriidae > Propithecus > Propithecus coquereli. The sequence goes on along the minus strand of NW_012147634.1, from coordinate 2,348,151 downwards.
AAAGATCCAGAGAACTCTTTTATTATTTGGACTCAGAATAGAAATGATAACTAATTTTAGACTGAGTTAATTTAAGGGTATGTATTTTTTTTAAAGTGAGTAACCATTAAAATATAGTGCTATAATTAACAACTAGTAAAATAATAGTGGGGTAAAAGAAAATAAGAAATACCAAATTTTTGCTATAGAACTAAAACAGAGGGAATAAAGAGAAAATAATTTGGTAAAATGAAAGCAGAAAATACAGCAAAATATATTAAAATAAATAGATTATACTTTTAAAAAAAATCTTGGATGGAATTGTACACAATTCCTCTATACCAGGCTATAAAGAACATATGTAAAGCATAATAATAACTATATTAATACAAAAAAATGAATCACAAATAAAGTAACCCCCCAAATAATATTGAGCTGATGTTACAATGTTTTACAAAATGTACCTTGAGGAAAAATTATCATGCATAAATGAAATAATTACCAAATATGAGCATTTGTATTTGAAATACTTAATATATGTATATATCATAATTTCATCTCAACTTACTGATAAAATTCAAATAGACTATACTAAACTAGTGTAAATAACTGTTCTTTCAATAATTGATAGATTCAATAGATGAAACTAAATAAAGATATACAGATATACAGAATCCAAATAGTTCTTCTAAAACCTTTGATTTAATTCCCATAGACACACACACATTATACCTAACAAGTATAAGATATATCATGTTCAAATCTGCATCAAACTTTTTCTAAAGTTGCCAATGCCACAAAACAACACTTATCACATATCCGAAGAATAATGTCATAAAGGCAATATTCTCTAACGATACTGTGTAAAATTAGAAATCAACAAAAAATTAGTTACCTCTCCAATTCCTTTCTCTTTCCTATTTAATGGATAGTGTCAAACAAATTTCTAAATAACTCATGGGTCAAAGAAGAGAAATTACAAGGGAAATCATAAATACTTAGAGCCAAATGCATCCATTCATTCATTACATAACAAAGCCACTGGCACACAGTGTAGCACAGTTCACAGCAGTCTAATATTCCTGTAGAGAACTAGGAAGGCTGGATGAAATTGAAAATTTATCTGTAAAGGCATCAGAGAACTACAGAAACAAAAGGGACTACTATGAGCTACAAAAAGGAAGTTTTAAAATCCTTAAAAATGGGAGAAATTCTCAAAAGTTGAGCTTAATATCTACAGGAAAATTTTCCCTGGTGGTATTTGCTGATTTTCAGCAAAAACTAGCTGTACTTGATCCAGGAAGAGGATAATTGCAGAAGAAAAGAGAAAAATATTTGGGGGTCACCCCAGGACTGGATTTTGCTGTGCATATAAGGCTAGAGACTTTGGTAGGCACACAAGCTAGAGTAACAAAATTGGCAACCTGAGAGGTCATAGAGAGTTTCCCCTCAAGACAACTGTCATATTCCAAAACTACACGGAGTGATATTTTAAATAACTAAACCCAAAACATCTGAATAGCAGATGCAGAGCATCTGAATAGCAGAGGAGAATTTCCATGTGGACTTGCGACAAAGCACAGTCCCAGACTGGATTAAAATAATGACTTCCGACACTATCCATCTAGAAGAAAAAAAATTAAATCATTTCTGCTATATGATAATATCATCTGGACCTCTACTGTTCTAGACATTAAGAAATAAATTTAGCCAGGCATGGTGGCGCATGCCTGTAGTCCCATCTACTCGGGAGGCTGAGGCAGAAGGATCACTTCAGCCCAGGAGTTTGAGGTTGCTGTGAGCTAGGATGACGCCACGGCACTCTAGTCTGGGCAACACAGTGAGACTCTGTCTCAAAAAAAAAAAAAAGAAATAAATGATCATTTATTGAAAAATACTACGCATGCTAAGACGTCTATTTGATGAAACAGTAACAACAAACTGTCACCAAGAAGTAACCAAATATTGCAGTTAGTAGACAGAATTTTAAAGTAACTGAGATTAATATGTTAAAGAAAATAGAGAAAAAGACAAAATTGATGACAAGCTGGAGAAACTATCAGAAAATTGGAATCTATGAAAAGAATCAAAGGATGTTATTGATCTGAAAAACACAATTTTGAAACTAAGATCTCAATGTATGATTTAACTGTAGATTGGACACAGAAGGAGAGAGAATTCGTTTACTGAATAGATTAGTTAATTTAACATACCCAAATTCAAGCAAAAGGAAAAAAATGATTGAAATGATTAAAAAAGGAACATAATATACATGTGGGACACAATCACAGGTGTTACAATTACAATTTCAATCCTGGAATGAGAGGAAACAAACAAGACATGAAATTAATTTGAAAGTTAATACTTAAATGTATTTCAGAAAAGTTTTAAGACATGAACACAAAACAAATAAAGCTCAGCAAGGCCAAAATCCAAAACGCTGATAACATCAAATGCTGATGAGAATTTGGAGCAACAGGAATCCTATTCATTGCTGATGGGAACACAAAATGTTACATCCAATTTGGAAGACAGTTTGGCAATTTCTTACAAAACTAACCATACTTATACCGTATGATATAGCAATCACACTCCTTGGTATTTACTCAAAGCAGCTGAAATTGAAAATTTCTGACCTCACAAAAACCTGCACGTGGATGTCTATAGCATCTTTATGTGTAATTGCCAAACCTTGGAAAAGGTGAATGGATAAATAAATGGGTACATCCAGTGGAATATTATTCAATGCTGAAACAAAATGAGGTATCTTCTAGCCATGAAAAGACATTGAGGAAAATTAAACACACATTACTAAGTGATAGAAGCTAATCTGAAAAGGCTACATTTTTTTTATATGATTTCAACTTTATGACACTCTGGAAAAGGCAACATTAAAAAGATAAGTGGTTGCCAGGGACTAGTAGAGGAGGAAGGGATAAATAGGGAGAACACAGAGAATTTGCAAGGCAGTAAAATCACTCTATACGACACTATAATGGCGGATACATGTCAGTATGCATTTATCCCTACGCAAAGAATGTGTGATACCAAGAGTGAATCCTAATCTAAACTGTGGACTGGCTAGTAGTAACGTATCAGTACAGGTTCATCAGTTAGAACAAATGTGTCACTCTAGTGGTGGATGTAGACAACGGGGGAGGCTACGTATACGTGGGAGCAGAGGGTGTAAGAGAAACCTCTGTATCTTCCATTCCATTTTGCTGTGAACCTTAAACTACTCTAAAGAATGTCATCTATTAAAAATAAAAAAAAAAAAAAGCTCAGCAAGCAACAAGCAGAATCAAACAAAAACAGAGTCCAAAAAAAAAAAAAAAACCCCAAACTTTACTTCAAAGTATTAGTAAAGTTTCCTCTTTGGGAACTTTTTCTCCTTTTCTTTTTATTTTCAGGAAAAAAAAGACATACTATAAAAAAGACATCTGCACTCGAATGTTTACGGCAGCACAATTCGCAATTGCAAAGATGTGGAAACAACCCAAGTGCTCATGAATTACATGAGTGGATTAATAAAATGTGGTATATGTATACCATGGAGTACTATTCAGCCATAAAAAACAATGGTGATCTAGCACCTCTTATATTATCCTCGATAGAGCTGGAGCCCGTTCTACTAAGTGAAGTATAACAAGAATAGAAAAACAAGCACCACATGTACTCACCATCAAGTTGGTATTAACTGATCAACATTTAAGTGCACAAATAGTAATAACATACATTGGACGTTGGGCACGTGGGAGGGGGGAGGGAGGATGGGTATATTCACACCTAATGGGTGCGGTGCGCACCTTTTGGGGGATAGACACGCTCGAAGCTCTGACTCAGGTGGGGAAAAGGCAATATATGTAACCTAAACATTTGTACCCCATAATACGCTGACATAAAAAAAAAGTAGTAACAATAAAGCTGACAGCTGACTGCAACAAACACAATAAAGCTGGAAATAATGGAATGATGCGTTTAAAGTTTGATAGGAAAAATATGCCAGCCTCTAATTCTACAGTAATTGAAACAACTTTTTAAATATAAAAAACCAAAGAATGTTTTCATACATATAATAACTAAAGGCCTGAACTAGAAGAATGTTATACAAATTTCTTCAAGCAGAAGGAAAAATCACCCCAAACTGAAACGTGTAAATGCAGAAGAAAAGAAGAAGACTAGGAAAAGTAAATATATGGGCATATACTTTATATACTATAAACAAATATTGAATACACAAAACATTAATTTAAATTCCAAAATTTAAAATATAGAGAACTATAATCACGCAACAATATGTGGTAGGGAAAGAAATGAAGTACCAATGTTCTAGCAATACCAGGAGCCTTGTAAAAGGATAAATGTAATAATATACGGTAATAACAGAAAGAAGAGTAAAATATACAACTAACAATTATATGGATAAAAATGGCTCACAAATATTGAATTTTCATATTTTAAAAAAGTAATAAAGGAGTAAAGGGAGAAATGAAATAAAGTTAAATAGAAAGCAAATACGACGATAGTATTTCATACCAAATATTTCATTAAATAAAAAGGATTAACATTCTTAATCAAAATTAAGATTTTAAGACTAGCAAAAACACCCAGTTCTATTCTGCTTATAAAAGATACACTTTAAATATAAGGATACAGACAGGTTAGAAGTAAGAGAATCAAAAAAGATACAATATGCAACCATTAATCAAAATAGAGCAAAGGTGACTACATAATATTACAAATATACAAATATAGTAGACAAATGGAATTTAAGGCACAAGTGTCTGGAGAGATAAGGAGTGATATTTTTCAAAGATAAAAGGGCAACTCCAACCTCGCAACTCTGTGTCTGCATTTAGTCCGTATCAGAGCCTCAAAATGCATGAAGTAAAAATGAACAGAGTTAAGAGGAGAAACAGACACACAATTATCATGAGAGACTTTTAAATGCTACTCTTTTTTAAAAAACAAATTTGATTGTGTATATTTGAGGTTTACAGCATGACTCCCTGGGACACACAAAGACACTAAAATTATAGTGAACCAGATTAACATATCCATCCTCCCACACAGTGCTTCCTTGTGACAAGAGCAGCTAAAATCTGCTTATTTAACCAAGTCCCCTAATACCATTTGATTAACTTTAGTCCTCATGTTGTACATTACATCTGAACACTTGCTCACCCTACACATCCGGTATTTTGCTTTTTGTATATCCTTGGATCTGCATTCCCCATTTCCTCTAACCCTGCCCCACCTGTGGTAACCACTGTTTCATTCTCTGTGTATTGGAACTCTTACTTTTTTAAAATTTTACAGATAAGTGAGATGGTGCAATATTTTCTTTCTGGATCTGGCTTATTTCACCTAGCATAATATCTTTCATGTTGTAGCAAACGGCAGGATCTCCTTCTTTTATTAAGGCTGAATATTATTCATTATAAATGGTGTGTGTGTGTGTGTGTTTATTTCGCATTTATTTACATGGTGGTGATGTTATCTCCTTTGGGTATATATCCAAAAGAGGAATTGCTGAATTGTATGGTAGTTCTATTTTTAATTTCGTTTATAACCTTCATATTATTTTCTAAAGTTGCTGTACCAATCCACACTCCCACCAGCAGGGTACTAGGGTTCCCTTTTCTCCACTTTCTCTTAATAGGTGATAGAACAAGCAGAAGAAAATCACTACAAACATAAAAGATGTGAAAATAGAGCCTCGCCATGAGAGACTTAGATTTGGATGTTGTTAATGTAGAGCTAACCCTTAAAATGGGATTTGCTGCATTCCAAAACAATGATGTGCCAACATCCCAGTAATTTAGTATAATTTTTCCCCTGCTATGTATATAGAGACGAAATTAAGCACAGATGGGAATACACATATTAAAGAACCATGTGTGTTTGTGATATATTTTTAATACATTTCTAAAGGACAATAAAACAGTGAATCACTCATTTTATATCATTATCCTAAGGCGTGATGGAGGTATCCAAGGCCAGTGGACTCCTGGACTAGTCAGCACACGTCATCCACTTCTACGTCTCTGTCAAGCTTCTATGCAAAATATTAATACGTGCGGAAGAAGGAGGTGAAAGATGGTTTAAGTAAATGTTTAGGAAAAATAGCAAAAGCTATGGAGGCTAGAGGGAGAGTGGTGTGTAGGATAAGCAGAGGTGATTGATTTCTAAATTCTGCTCTTCTGAGTGATGGGGAGGATGTCATCGTAAAGAACAGATTCCAAAATGGGTTTTGTTTTTGCTGTTGTTATTTTTATACTTCCTTTAAGCTTTTGTATATGCCACACCTCTGAGAACTACCCAACCACCTGCTCGCCACATTAAGATGAGAAGCATTGTTTTTATACAGAAGGAAGAATAATTAAGAAAATTTGTGTCTGCAGGTTAGTTTTGTGTCCCTGCTATTACATTCTCGACTTACTCTACTTCACATTTGCTTCTCGTTCCTTCTCAGAAAATATAAGGGCATATTATTACATTGTTTTAGAAGATAAACCTCCCAAATCCTTAAGAGAGTTTAAATCAATGTGCATTATTGTGGTTTCAATATATCATTACTAAGTCATTAATAAAATACACCATCTGAAATTCTTAATCTAGATTTTAGTGCAACTCTGTAAACGAAATGCTTGTGGCACAGTGAAAAAGCCATATGTGGAAGATCACACAACCAGCTCTCGTAAGTCAGTAACAGGAACATGACTGCCAGTCCACACAAAAACGGCTGAAAATTGGTATTCTTATCGCAATGTTAATGAAAAGAAAGATAACTCAGAATTTGTAAGCTTGCTGTATGACTGTGCTCACAAGCAAAAGAAATGCTTGGAGATAAACAAACTGTTATGACTTTTAAAAAGGGTGAGATCAATCACAGTTAAAGAGTTTTGTAAAGTTTAAGGATTCAGCTGGAAAGATTTAAAAATGTTCTGATTGCATACAAATCAGGTATTTTGGTTAATTCATTTTTATAATGTTATGACATAATCATATCCCGAAGGCATTAAACAAGAACAATTAAAACCAAAAAGATCATGCTACCAAAAAGGTGTCTAAATTGCTTTTTTAGTATACTAGCAAAAACATTGAGAGCATACATTTGTAACCACAAACCAACTCAAATTTCAAGGCGGTTTGACACAATATTCTTTTTATACTATGCCAATTTTTAATCATTTTGTTACTCTTCATAACTTGCTTCCTACTCAGTATGATCAGTTTTTTATATAAGTAAAAAAAAGGAATAATTCTATAAACTAGAGAAATCTAAAGAATATAATTTCAAAACAATTATAAATATCTGATGTTCTTGAATCTTAACTATTAATATTTAAAGTATCAAGTTTAATATAAATAATTTTTGATATCATTTGTTAAATAAAATAAATATTTACTTAAGACAAGTGACTTCAGCTCCAGATGAATTTTTAAGACCTCAGTTTTTAGGCTTGTACACTGAGGAAGTTGTAGTGATAGTAAACAAGCTGTTTAAAAATTTTTCTCAAAAATAATTTGATCTTCTCTAAAATTCTGATTAGAGTTTAATAACAGATTTTTCATTACCCTTTTTCTGCATTAAGTAGAAAGAAGGCAAAATGCAAAGAATAAAATTTTAAGAATTAAAGCATATGCCCAAATTTATCAAATTGTATACATGAAACAGTTGTAGTTTTTTGTCTATCTATTATGCCTCAAGAAAGCTGTCTTATTTTTTAAAAAGAACCAAAACAATAGTAATTGACGATCTGTGTCAAATACTATAGGGTTTGAGTCACAGCCTTAATTTTAACTTTGTGACCACAGAAATATTAATAATCTTCTCTGAGGTTCAATTTTCCAATACTAACATTGGGATAATAATTTGTCTTAGGAATGCTAATTAATTTAGATAACATATTTTGAGCATATATTGGCCTGTCTGAAACATGGTAACCACTAAACATTAAACTTGTCTTTCTTTATTCGTAAAATGAAATGATTTCTTTTTGCAGTGAATTTTTGAAGGGTTAAAAGAGCTGATGTCTTTTAAAACCCCTGGTACATAGGAGATGCTTAACAAGTATTACTGTTCACTGACAACACCATGTGACTATGTGATGAACACAGAGCTGCCATTTCCCAATATTTATACGAACAACTCTAAAAAATACAAGGACTTCAGAGTTATCTAAATTAAGATGGTTTTCATTTCCCAAGGATCTATTCAGCATATTTAATATTCATATAGTATTTAATGGCACCATTAAAACATTTTTTAATAGAAACAAAGCACTCTAATTAAAATCTCTTTAGCAGAAAAGGATCTTGAGATGAGAAATATCTTAAGAACTACTTTTGATGATAATTCCTAAGAATTATGTATCCAAGTCTTATCCTGCAATATGTCCTGCCAAAATAGAAATATAAAGTGTCTGATTTATGTTCTGGCCAGTGCCTAATAAGATATACAACAGCAATCAAAAATTAAACAAGGTAAGTTCAGCCTTACAACCATAGGAAAGAGGTTATTTTCTAAGCAGGAATTCATTTCTATTCAGAAATATATAGATCCGGACGCTTAAGTCTCTGTGCTGTGTGCTGAAGACACACACACGCCTTGAGCAAGATCCTTGACTACAGGGATGTTAGTGTCTAAGTGGAGAGAGGGAATGAATGAAATGCAGGTTATAAGCAAGGTATAACGAAGACAGATATATGGTAGGGTGAGAGACAACCTAGGAAGTCTAAAAGAAGAATTTAATCAGGGTTATGAAAATGGGTTGAATTTGAACAGGGATAACGGGAGTAAATGACAACAGAGACATAGCCTTCCCCTCGGAAATTCTAAAATGATATATTTGAACACAGAAACTCATTAAAATCTGCAAAAAATATCGGTCCTAAGCAAGGTCTCAGTTACAAGCATGCATTAATGTGAACTAAAAAGAGGCACAAAACTGGGGAGATGGATTTTTTAAAAAAGGCTTCTCAACTGAATGGAAGGATTAGAAAAAGGGACTGGTAGATAAAGTCTGGGCCAGAATTCAGTCCTACTCCCCTGTAGGCCCTTTGGACTAGATACCCTTGTGCAAGGACACAGCCTGCAGAAAAGTTTGTGGAATATGCTAAAAGCAAATCTATCATATCATTTCTTTCTTTCTTTTTGTTTTGTTTTTAATTTTAATTTCAAATTCACATACAGTAACATTTACTTTCTAGGGCGCCATTCTTTGCAGTTTAACACTTCTACTGATGTGTGCACTGACCACAGTTAGTCAGGGAACAGAACATTTCCATCACTCCCCAAAACCGCCTTGGGCTATCACTATACACTTACAGCCTTCCCCACCACTAAGCAACAGCAATCGCTGATGTGCTCATCATCGTAGGTTTACCTTTTAGAGAATGTCATATAAATGTAATTGTCCATATGTAACCTCTGAGACTATCTTCCTTCACTCGGCACAATGCTTTGAGATTCTTCCAAGCAGTTAGATGGATCACTAATTCATTCCTTTTCCTTGCTGAATAGCACTTCATCATAAGGATGTACCTCAGATCGTTTATTCATTCACCTATTGGTGAATGAAACATTTGGATTGTTTACAGACCTTGGCAATTATGAATAGATAAGGTATAAACATTCCTGAATAGATTTTGGGTGAACATAAGTTCTTATTTTTCTGAGGTAAATACACAGAATGGAATTACTAGGTCAACCTCCTACTTTCATGGTAAGTGCACGTTTATTTTTATGTTTACCTTTATAAGAAACTGCCAAACTATTTTCCCAGAGGGTGTAAAGTTTTGCATTCCCAGAAGCAAAGTACAAGAATTGAAGTTGATCCACATCTCAGTCAGCACTTGGTATTGTCAGTATTTTAATTTCACTCATGATAGGTGTATAGTGATATATCATGGTGTTTTTAATTTTCAGATCCACAATGGCAAATGATGTTGGACAATTTTTCATTGCCATCGCTACATCTTTTTCGCAGTAGTGTCTCCTCAAGTCTTTTGCACATCTTTAAATTGAGTTGTTCTATTTTTAATGTTGAGTTGGAATATATTCCATATACAAGTCCTGGTATCTGGATATGTGATTTATAAACCTTTTCTCCTGGACTGTAACTTGTATTTTAATCCCGTAACAGAACAAAGCACTTTTTATTGTTGTTTTAATGTTGATGACATTTGATTTATCGTTTGTTCCTTTCAAGGACCGTGCTTCTGATGTCACATGTTGAGAACTCTTTTCCTAATCCAAGGTCACAAAGATTTTCTCTTACGTTTTCTTTCAAGGTTTTATAGTTTTACATTTTACATTTAGATCAATAATGTATTTTGTATTAACTTTTGAATAATGCTCATTCTTTTGCATACTGTCATTCAATTTTTTTAATGCCATATATTGAAAAGATCAGTCTTCCTTCATCGAACAGCCTTCGTACCTTTGTGGAAAATCACCTGGCCATGTTTGTGTGATCTATTTTTGGAATCTCTATTTTCCCTGTTTTGGGCCACTGATCTGTGTATCTCTTCCCAACACCACAGTGTCTTCATCACTGAAGCTGCATTTTATAGTCTTTAAATCAAGTAGTATTTCTCCAAAACTATTTTTCTATTCAAAATTGTTTTGATTATTCAGTTGTTTGCCTTTCATATAAATTTTAGAATCATCTTGTCTATAACTACAAAAAAGTGCTTAAATTTGTGTTGTAATTATAATAAATCTATTTGTCAATTTGAGAAGACGGGTATGTCTCTCCATTTATTTAGATCTTCTTTTATTGCTCTCATCAGCATTTTGCAGATTTTAGCAGACAGATTCTTTACATGCTTGGTTAGATTTATACCTAGATATTTCATTCTGAAGTTACGATTTTAAATATATATAATAACTATAAATATCATATCCTATATGTTTATATATGTGTATGTGTATATATGCTCATATATATGTATGTATACTCATACAAATATATATGTTTCCACTGATTTTCACTGTTGTTTTTACACTTTTGTTTCATCGATTTATGCTCCTATTTTTACTGTTTCCTTCCTTCTGCTTGATGTGAGTTATTTTATTTTGCTTATCCTTCTTTCTGAAGTTCTTTAGGTAGAAACAGATTATTAATTTGAGACTTTTATAATACAGAAGAAAGTGTTTGATTCCATGGATTGATTTTCAAATATTGAGCCAGCCTTTCTTTTCTAAGATAAGCCCCACTTGGTTCTATTCTATTATTCTTATACATTGCTGGATTCAATTTGCTGTATTTGTGACTATGTTCATGAGAAATGTTTATTATTTTCTTTTTCTTTTGTTTATATACTCCTTAGTTTGATTTTACTATCAAGGTAATTCTAACCTTACACACTGAGTTAGAAAGTATCCTTGTTATTCTGTTTTCTGAC
>NW_012147634.1:2291488-2335677 GCF_000956105.1 Propithecus coquereli | reverse complement strand
CTGACATCTCCAAATATAATTATGCATTTTTTCCTTTTAGTTCTGTCAGTTTTTGCTTCATGAATTTGAAAAATCTATTATTGAGTGGTCAAACATTTAAGACTATTGTATCATCTTGATTAACTGACTGTTTTATCATGTAATGTTCCTCTTAATTCTTGGTAGTTTTCTTTGTTCTGAAATCTACATCATCTGATACAAAGACAGCCATGTGAGCATATTTTATATTTTATTAGTTTTTCTGTGGCATATATTTTGCATCCTTTAAGTCCGAACCTACTTGTTACAGTTGAAGTGAGTTTCTTGCAGACAACAAAGAGTAGGTCTTTTTTAAAATCCATTATGTTGATCTCTCTTTCAATTGGTAAGTTGAAACTATTTATATTTATTGTAATTATAGACATGGTAAAATTTAGGTCTAACATTTTGTTATTTGTGCTTTATCGATATTGTATGTACCCTCTGTTTTCCTTTCCTTTGTTCCCTTTCCTGTCTTTTATTTGCTCATTTGAAGATTTTTTAGTATTCCATTTTCATTTACTTATTGTGTTTTTAGTTTCATGTTTCTGAATATTTTCTTTTTTCTGAGACAGGGTCTCACTCCGTTGCCTAGGCTAGAGTGCAGTGGCACCATCATAGCTCACTGCAACCTCAAACTCCTGGGCTCAATTAATCCTCCTGCCTCAGCTTCCCAAGTAGCAGGGACTACATGTGTGTATCACCACATGCAACTGATTTTATTTTTCTTGTAGAGATGGTGTCTTGCTAAGTTGTGCAGGCTGGTTTTGAACTCCTGGACTCAAGTGATCCTCCTGCCTTGGCCTCCCAAAGTGCTAGGATTATAGGGATGAGCCACCATGCCTAGCCAGAATACTTTTTTAGTGGATTTTCCCTATAGGTTTGGTATTATACATATTCAACTTTCAAAGTCTACTTAGAATCGATATTTTACCACTTCAAATGGAATGTGGAAAGCTTAACACTATGTAGGTCTTTTACCCTGCCCTATGTATGTTTTTGTCTTATATATTAAGTAGATATACATCATAAACACTGTTAAGACAATATTGTAATTTTGGCTTTCAAATATCAAGCTATGTAAAATACTCCAGAAAAAAGAGTCCATTATATGTACCCAGATATTTACCTTTTCTCTTGCTCTTTCTGCATTCTTGATGTTCCAAGTTTCCTTTAAGTATAATTTACCTTCTGTCAGAACTACTTTGGTCTTGGCAATTCTTTTAAAGCATCAATATTGGCTATAAATTATCTTAGTTTTCCTTCATCTTATAATGTCTTTATTTTACCTTTATTTCTGACAGATATATTTTGAAAAAAATGTAGAATTTTACATTGGCAATCCTTTCTTTTAGCACTTTAAAAATGGTGTGCCATCTCCTTCTGGATTTCATGGTTTGTCATGTGAAATTAGAAACACTATTCCTATATATATAACAGATTGTTTTTCTGTGTTATTTTTAGTTTGTCTTTAGCTTTTAACACTTTGATTATGATATCTATAGCTGTGCATTTTTTCATGTATTTCTTGTTTGGAGTTTTCTGAGCTGCTTCAATCTGATGGTTTAATTTTTTTTGCTGAACTTGAGAAATCTTCAGGTCACATTCTTATTTCTTTTCTTCTTCTGGGACCTGTGATGACTATTTGTCTGGTCCCTGAGGTTCTGTCGATATTGTTTTCCCAATCTTTTTTCTCTCCATTGTTCAAACTAGATTGCTTCTTCTGATCTGTCCTAAAGTTAAGTGACTTTTTTCTCTGTCATCTCAATGCTGCAATTCAGCTTAGCCAGAGAGATTTTTATTTTGGTTATTCTTTTCTTAATCCTAAAATTTCCATTTTTTTCTCTTAATTTGCTGAGACTATCCTTCCATTTATTTCAAGAATGTTTGTGTTTACTTGTTGAAGCATCTTTATAATAAATGCTTTAGTCTTTGTCAGATAATTCCAAAATCTGTTCCAGTTTTTAATAACATTTTTACAAAAGTTGGCATCTGTTGTGTGTCTTTTACCAAGCAAATTGAGATTTTCATATATCTTTATATGTAAGGATTTTAAATTGTGTTCAGGACATTTTAAATATTACATTATGAGATATTAAAGTCTTATGAAAAATGTTGAATTTTTTTGGCATAAAATTAACCTAATTGATTTCAGACTGTAAGTTCCAAACTCCCAAGGCTTCTATGTGTTTGGGCTGTCAATACAATTGACAAATTGTATTGTTAATTTTCATGATCAACTTTCAAAGCCTTTGCATTGCTATTGAAATTGCTCAGTTCTCAAAGAAATTTTAGGGTCATATCCACACATGCAAAGCTTAGAGTTGAGTGAAAGAGTTGACAAACAACTTTATGATGTCACTTTCCCAAGCTCTTCTCTTTCCATGATTTTCCTGGTACCTGCCACTTCCCTTCTGTTCTCATTTCAGTCCTGATTTCAGACAGTATGAAGGTTAGTTACTCCCCTCTGCTGTGTACTTCTTATGGTTATGTATGTTTTCAGGTCCAAGTAGAAGGAGTCGGAAACAAAAAGCAAGGGTGTTCAGCCTACCTACTTGGGATCAAAGCTTTTCAGATCGGAGAGGAAGATTTATTCAGATTTTTATGGCTTCTTTTTCTTCCACTGTTGTTGCCCCCACTGCCAGTATTATAGGATTATAGAAAATGGGAGATGGGGCAGAAGAGACTGTAGACAATTTTAAAAAATGGTGGGGTTTCCCTTACTTCACCTGAGCATCAGGGGCCCTTCCTGGTCCTTAATTCAGAACTGAAGGGATCCTCCTAGAGCTTTCTCTCTACACACCTTAATGACTACTTCCAAGTTTGGGTATTGAGTCTAGGATGGTGAATACAAAAAGACAGAAAAATTATAAACTCACTTCTGCTTTGGTGGTACTTCAAATTCTTATCTTCTTCCCAATCAGCCTGTTACTTTTACTTTTAAATATCCTCAAATAGCTGTTGCATTCTCCCAAGTTTTATAGCTGCATTCAATGGGAAAGAAGGGTGGAGTGTGTTTACTCCACTTTACCTGAAACTAGATGGAGACAGTTACTTCTCTGCAGGAAAAAAAAAAAAAAAAAATCCAGCATTTTGTAATTTAAATATAATTGCCTACGGAATTCTATGTTTTTTCTATAATGCAAATGGAACAACTAAATAATCTCAACGTTCTCTAGAGTTATTTCCATTTTTCAACTATATAGGGGCCAGGATTGGGAAGAATACAGCAAATGCAAAGAGAAAACTTTGGCAGATAAAGGTATTAAAGACTCAGAGCATTGAATTATTTGAAAAATCATTTTCTTCTGTTTTTGTTTACAGAATTTCTACATTCTTTTGCCATGCAATAATTAATATTCTATATACCATAAAGGAACTAACCAACTATACATTTGCTTTAAAATAATATAGATTATATTAACATTACCATACTAATAATTAAACAAAAAGGAAAAAAACTGACTTTAAATTGTCAATTTTCTCCAATACCCTTGCTTGAAAAAAATAATGACGTAGAAAAATTTGTACTGAGATCAATATAGGGTCTTACGATCAAACCCATATCATTAAAATTTGATGATACACCTTCTTGTTCCTTTATATCCATATTTGAAAGAAAAGTAATAAGGCTTCTCAATCAATATTTAAGAGATGTGTATAAGTACATTTATGCTTGGAAGCCATGACGATATAATTATGGAGAAAAAAATTGGCTTCTAGTTACCTCAATGAGAATAATAAAAAGATGGGAAAATGTTAAAGATTTAAAAGAATGTGTAAATAGGTTCATTTTAATCACTACTCTATTTCTAGCACCTACAACAATCCTGGGCACATAATAGGTGCTTCAAAATATTGGAGAACACTGAATAGATGAAAAAGCAATAGAGAGAGGCAGACAGACAAAGAAGTGAAAAGAAAATCATCTGAAATTAAAGAACCAATGAAAATTGAGGAAAAAGGACAAACAGAGTATCATAGTTCATATTATCTCCTAAGGATGTTTCCAGGCCTTTTGGATATGAGAATTTAGTACATGATGAGAGATATAACCCTTTATGTATCTGATGTATCTGGGACACAAACCATTATAATGCACCAATAGCCAATGCCCGGTGGCCATCTGAATTGAAGAAACACAAGATTGAGAGACATGGTATAGAATCAGCTTTCAATACATGTAGCAAATGCTCATAGGTTTATTTCTAGTAAGTCTAATTATTATTATTGGGAGATTAAGTAATATCTAACTTACAGCAATAACTGTGATGGTAATTTATTAATTTAAAATTCTGATTAATATGCCAAAATATCTCAAACATGCTCATCAATAATAGAGTGCCCATATGGCTGCTTTGCCTGGAGCATCCCAATTTGTGTTTTTGTCCAAGCATAATTATTAGTTATGCTCTTTTAACTTTTAGAAGTGTCTTGGTATGAATTATAAATGACTGGATCACTGTAGATAAGCTGTAAATGGACCTCACAGCCCTTTTTATTCAAAGCTAGAGTCATGCCCAGGCCCAGTCTGAATCCTTCAGGTTTTCTCATCTTCTTTGCTGTAGGCCCAGATACTTGCTGCCTTTCCTCTATTCCGAGCTGATGCCACTCAATTGACCTCCTTCAAGAACCAGTTTTCCCACCATTTTCCCTTCCGTACTACAGAATAAGTGCCCTTTTGTTCATCACTGATGAGACAAGGGAAAATAAATATTAAATGTGGAGAAACTGCAAAGATTATTATTGTATTAAGTCCTTTCAAAATCCTCTTAAAAACTTTTCACCGTGCTACTGTCCCATTACATATAATAAATGAAAATCTTCTTGAATTTCTCCCTTTAACTTTTACTCATTTAAAGAAACCATTTTCTTCCTTCTGACTCTATCCTCACAGAGGACCATGTATATACTTTCATCCAAGGTGGACTCATTTTCTTCCAATATATAAGCCCCTGATGAATATGGAATGTGCATCCTTTAGTCTGAATTATTTAATAGGTTTCTACTGCTGTGTAAGAAATTACCCAAAATGTAGCAGCTTAAAGTAACGGCCATTTGTTATCTCATGTTTCTAAAGGTCAGATGTCTCGGTAAACTTGACTGGGTGCTCTGCTTAGGGTCTCGCAGGGTCAAAATCAAGGCGTCATCCAGGCTGGGCTCTTACCTAAAGGCTTTAGGGAAGTATCAGCTTCTAAACTCACTCAGGTTGTTGGCTCAATTCAGTTCCTTGCCTCTGCTTTAAAGTGCTCACATGGTTAGATTTCCATATCTCAAGGTTAACTGAAAGATTTTAATTACATCTTCAAAATCCCTCCACAGCTCTATCTAGATGAGTGTTTGCTTGAATAACTGGGGGTCAGGAATCTTAGAAGTGCCATCTTTTGAATTCTGTCTACCACATCGAATATACTCCCTTATGATTTCTGACGACATCCACATCAAATACTGAACAGCACTATGTAACAACATATCTCACAAATACAATGACCTCTGAGTATTTCAAACCTGACTTTACTTTATATAAAGTCATACCATTGTAGGTTGACATAGGCTTCTAATATGTTTGATAATCTCTCTTGCTAAAATACGTGTCCCACTAGACTGAGTGGGCGAGAGCCCCAGTGCCTACATTGAATCTATCACAGAGCTTGACGATGGACTTTGAAAATGGTAAATTTCCAATAAATGTATTCAAACTCCCTTGAATACTTAATTACACTACTAATCCACTTAGAAAATAAGATTTATATAGAAAAAAGTTAACCTTATTCTTTGCCTAGTCCAAAGGCTTACAAATTTCAAAATATTGCACATTAAACTAATATGGTTTTCACTACAAACAATAACAATATACTTCTATCAAAAAATATTAATTACAAAGATGACTTCAGTAATTGCTTTAGGTATTTTAAGTTCATGAAATTCTCTGTGCTTGAGGTGCCACAATGCAAGAGAAAATGCCACATTGCTGTTCAAGGAAAATTAAGCTACTTAAGAAATTGGCTTAACCTCTTCTTCTCACCCAATGAAAGTGATTAATTCTGCTGAAATGTGGTTTGGAGAATGTGTTGGAGTTGGAAAGGGAAGTGTCTGTTGTATAGTGTTGACATAAAAGGGCTATTTAAATATGTTTTAATGTCTGGATATGTTTCTTTTTGGCAGTTGCTTCCTGGATGGTCTGTATGCCTATTTGACAATTTGCAAGTACATAAAATTACAATATTCAGAAGTATGGATAAGAATAAGCTGTATCATTTCAACCTACTCAAAGACAGGGAAAAAAATGTTAGTAGCACCGAAGCATCTAAGTTTTGCTGATAGAATGCAGGCAGGGTGAGAGCACCACACAGCTGGAAACCTGGTGGTAAAGAACGCACAGCTGCCCTCGTCAACAAGTATTGGAAAAATCTTCACAGCTTGAAACTCACGTTGAACAGCATGTATCTTTGCCAGCTCTAAGTATTTACCCATTTTCTATATACTAAAGTCCCTAAAAAGTCTCATGAAACGCACACACACACACACACACACACACACACACACACACACACACACGAGTAACGACTGACTATATCCACTGATTATCAATCATTCCTAAATTATGGCAGAATTTCTCAAAGAAGATTAAGGCAGAGCCCTGGGCTTCCATAAGACCTTGTGGGTCCTCTAAGACCATTTCGGGATGTATATACAAGGTCAAAAGTGTATCGACATGTGTATGATGGTGCTAAAACAATGGTAGTTAAAACTGACTAACAAATAAAGGCAATGGCACCAAACTTCAGTGTTAGTTATTTTATTTTTCACCACGACTCACTCCAAGAGGGAAAAATGCCAATTTCATTTAAAAATGTCCTAAATAAAGCAATAAATTTATTCATTTTATTAAATGACTACTTAATATTCATTCATTCATTCAATACTTAATATTAAATAAATATTAAATGAATCTGAACACTTGAGTATATGCCATTTTAATATTTTGTGTAACAAAAGGAAATATGAATAAAGCATTTCTGCTACAGACTAAACTATGATGTGCCTCTGTGGAAAGTATTGTGAAGCTGTTTGAGTTATAAGCTGAACTAACTGTGCTTCTCAGGAAGCACCATTTTTATTTGAAAGAATGTCTGAAAGATAAGCATTGTTTATTCAGACGTCAAAATCTGTGGCTGACACTTGTCCCAAAATGAACAAAGTGAATTTGTCACATCACAGAAATCACCTGATGATAATTTTTTTGTCAATGATAAAATTCAAGCATTTAAGTGAAAATTAGAATATTGGAAAACTTTTTTATCTGTCACCCAGAGCTTGACAGTTTCCCAACACTTAAAGTTGTTTCTGATAATACTGATGGTGATATTAACAAATATGATTTCTATATACATTGTATGGTAAAATGTATCAACATTCAGAAGATCTGCCTACCTCAGTGAACTAGTATTTTCAAATTGACCAATGATTGATGCTAAAAAGCCATGCACGGTTAAAACATTCATTTAACATGTAAGATATGCCAACAGATATCAATGTAATAGAGTATGAAAGTTTGTGATACACTTTCAGACTCCACATTGTCACATTCCTCAAACCTGTGAGACACTACCGCTGGGGTTTTACTGGACTTTCAAACAATATTCACAATAATCTGAAAATATTTCTCTATTTTCCAACTATATATTTCTGTAAGGCTAGATTTCCCTCTCACAGGTCAACCAAAATAACATGCAGAAACATCTTACATGTAGAAGCAGATATGAGATTCCAGCTCTCTTCTACAAGCTGGGTATAAATAGGTTTATAAAAACATAAAACAAAGCCATGTCCCCTATTTTTATTGTTTTGTATAACAGTTAATTTTTATAAAAATTATTAAAGCATGTTCTTTATGCTAACATTTGATGGGTTTATTATTGTCAATTTTAAATAATTTAAAATATTTTTAGAGTTTCTCCATCTCAATTTCTAATATGGAAACAATTGATAAATATAACCTTCATAAAAATATCTTTGGGATGGATACCCAGTAATTCTCAAAAGTGTAAAGGGGGGTTAAGACCAAAAGATTTAAGAGTCACTGGCTTACAGCATATAGACAATTTAAACATCTACAGAATAGTTTCTAAAATTATTTATTTTTATTTTCTTCTTTTATAATATCTTTGGTTTACTTAGAACTAAAATTATTTTTTTAAAAACTTGTGGAGTCATGACTATAACACCAATTCTCAGTGTCACAACATGTGTGAATGTTGAAAAATTGGTTTGTGTGACTAAGTGTAGGTATAACACGTATAAACATACAATAATGCTTTAAAAGTTTTCCTTGGAATTCCATTTCCAGCAGTGAGAAAACTCTGGTTGCAAATCACTTGTACACGTAAATGCTGGAGTAAAAATACCAAAAAAAAAAAAAATTCTTAAATGCATAGCTTCATTCACAAGTAAGAGAAATCGTTCCATGGGCCTAAAGAAAAGAAGGGAAAGGCAGAGTTCTGAGCTAGCATTATGTGCTGGTTGCCTGTGGGCATTTGCCAAACTCAGGCCCAAATGTTCACACTGGGACAAAGACAGTTCTTGTTCAAGGTGAGGCCTTGAAAATGAAAAGTTCTACATAAAGTGAGGGGGAGAAAATACCATCTTCCCCTTCCCCCAAGACAAATAGCCAAACCCAGTAAAATGATAGGCTAAAAAAACAACCTTCTCTCTGGAAAGAAAACATGCCATGAAAACTTGTCTACTTTGACCTAGACTCTTTCCATTTGTTTTTTTTTTGGGTTTTTTGTTTTTTTTAAGACAGATGACATTAAAAGGATTTCAGATTGATAGCTGAATTCTCAAGAACGATGGCAGAGGACAGATCAATGAGATCTTTAATGTGCTGGGAAACAAACAAATATGTATTCTGAATACTGGGATTCTCACTTAAATCCAGAATTCTCACTTAAAATATCTTTCAAGACTTAAGGTGAAATTAAGATATTTTCAGACTAACAAAAACTTAAGGGTTTGCTAAAAATAGACCTTTACTAAAGGAAATGCTAATAAATATTGCTTCAATTAGCAGGAAAGGGAGATCAGAAGAGAGAACTGGGTTGTAAGAAAGAAGACATAATAACAAATAATAAAATAATAAATATCTGAATAAATTTAATTGAGTATTGACTGTAGAAAACCATAGTAACATCTCGTGGGTTTTAAAAATTAAATAGAAATTTTAAAAATAGGAATAGCCTACACAACTGCAGGGTCTACAGAGTATTCTAAATACCTTATATTCCTCAGAGAAGAAAAAAGACTAACTTTGGACTTGGATAAATTACGGAGACATGTTTAAATTTCTAGGGCAAACATGTCTTTAGTGCACATAGGATTCTCTTAGGTATATGCTTAAGAATGTAATTAATGGTCACAGGTTATATACATCCCAGTTTTAGTAGATTCTGCCAAAAGTTTTCCAAAGTAGTTATACCAATTTATATTCCTTCCTGAAGTGGATAAATATTTCCATAGATTCACATACTTCTCATCACCTAGTAACATCAGATTTTAATTGTATCAATCTTACTGGTACAAATCTTCTCGTGATCCGAATGTTCATTTCTCCTATTACTAATGAAGTTGAGTATCTTTCTATTTTTTTTAAATGTACATGATGTATTCTCTTCTAAAAATGGCCTTTAGGGTCTTTTGCCCTATTTGACATGTCTATTTCCTTGTTTATTTCTTACTTGCTAACTTATAGAAGCTGTTTTTATGCTCTGGATTCTAATATTTTGTTGGTTATATATGTTGCAAATACTATATATCACTAAATTCAAGATTCACATTATTTCACATTACAACGTCTTAAAATCAAAAATACCTTAAAATTAAATTTTGTCACATTTTTTAAATTTAATGATTCATAAAATAATGGTATATCTTGAAATCAATGACAACTGAAGGCATTTTAAAAATCCATAAAATATGGTATCATTTCCCTGACAGGAGTTTGCTTTTTTCTCAATCATTATGATGTCCTTTGATATGCATAAATTTTAAATATTAATATAGTTGAATTGATCAAGCACTTCCTTTATGATTAGCATTTTTGTGTCTTCTTTAAGAAATCTGCCTCAAAAATGGAAAATTGTTTTTCATATTTTCTTCTGTTTTTACAAATTTAAACCATAAAAGATCAACTTCAGCTTTTTCCTATATGAATAATCATTTTAACATCATTTATTGAACAGTGTTTTACCCGATGATGTGCATTATACATCAATTTCCAAATACATGCAACTGCATTTTCATATTTACTACATACTATATCTTGATATCTGAAAGACCAGACCCTGCCTCTGTATTCTTCCTTCACCAGTGTCTGGGCAATTCTTAGGCCTACTACTCCTCCACACAACATTTAGAATCAGCCTGACAAGTTCCCTCAAAACTCCGGTTAGAGATTTTGTGGGCTGCATTCTACCAACAGAGCAATCTCAGGGAAGTGGACATTGGTATCCCCATGAGTAGGGTTTACCTTTTCATTGACTTACATCTTCTTTATTGAATTGCAATATAGTCTACAATATTCTCCACATGTCTTGAATATTTGTCATTAGACATATTTCAATGCACTTTATTCTTTCCATATATTAAATAGAATTTTAATTAAATTTTTCACTGCCTATCACTGGTATATAAAAATCAACTGGTTGTTGTATATTGATTTGTCATCTAACCACCTGCCTACACTCTCCTATTCTCCTAATTTAATTCCATAATGTCTGAGTTTTTTCTTTATGTAGACAATCTTATTATCTACTTTATTGCAAGGCCTAAAATTTCCATACATTGTCGAATAGAAGTAGTGATAGCAGAATCTAACCTTGCTTCTGATTTTGAAAGGAAGGCTTTTTAATGGTTCACTCTTTAAAAAATGATATTTATGGATCTTTTTGTAAATAATTTCTACTAGTTAGTAAAGTTCCTACTTTTCTAAGAGTTTTTTTTTATCATGAATGTGTTTTTAATTTTACGAAAGGCATTTTCTTTATCAAAACTAGATGATCATATGGTTTCTATCTTTAGTTGGAATATATAGTTAAATTTTAAGATGTTCTAATGTTAAACTACCCTTGCATTTCTGGAATAAATCTGGAATAAAATAATCCTAATTGGTTATTTAAAAAACACATTGTGGGATACTATCTGCTAATATTTGGTTTTGATTTTTTTTCATTTCTTTCCTAAGAAAGAATGGTTTATCATTTTTTTCTTACACCGTCCTCTCAGGCTTTGGAAAGAAACGTATATGGTTTTAATTTTCCTTTTTTCTATTCTCTAAAATAGTTTGTATAATAATACGGAAATGATGCGTTCTTTAGAATTTTAGTAGAAATTAACTTTAAAATCATCAGATCCTAGTATTTTCTTGGGATGGTTTTAATAAATTGCTTCAATTTACTTAATTGTGAAGGGATGATATAGACTTTTTGGGAGGTTTAGTCTTTCAGCTAGTGATGATCAACTATAATTAATCAAGTTTGTTAGCACAGCCTGAGTTTGTTAGTTTACATTTATTTATATATCATGGTACTAATTTTATAATTTTTATCTAATCTCAAAGTCTTTGCCAGTTTTCAAAATTGACCACAGAGCCAGAATTGTCATCCCACAGTCTAAAGATTCAAGAGCATCAGGTTCTTTATTTCTTCTCTATAAATGATGGGAGGGTTACTTATTAGAAAGTGCAACGGTTTTCCGTGGCTGCTGTAAAAATTATCGCAAATTCAGTGGTTTAAAGCATCCAGATTTATTCTCTTGCAGTTCTCCAGGTTAGAAGTTTGACATAGACTTCACTGGGTAAAATCAAGGTGTTGGCAGCGCTCTCAATGTTCACTGCTGGAGGCTCTAGGGAAGATTCTAATGTCCTTGCTTTTTCCATATTCTAGAGACTACTCATATTTCTTCACTAGTGGCCCCCTCCTCCTTCTTTAAACCAGCCATGGTGAATTGAATCCTTCTCACATTGCATCTCTCTGTGCCTTTCTTCAGTAATCCCATCTCCTTTTAACTCCAAACTTTTCTGCCTCCCTCTTCTGCTTTTAAGAACTCTTGTGATAACATCAGGAATACCAGGATAGTCCAGGATAATCTCCCCATGATAAGTGAGGCCAGTTAACTGGCAACCCTAATTCTATCTACAACCTTAACTCCTCTTTGTTTTCTAACCCGACACATTCGCATGTTCCAGGGATTAGGCAAAGTACATTTTGGGGGACCATTATTCTGCCTACCACGGAAAGTGAGGCAACTTCACCAGCAATATCAGCAAATACATAGTTGTCACTTGCATAATGAATTACACTTTATTTCTTCTGAAATTTAAGTATACCACCATAGTTCATCCAATTTAAAAAACTTTGAATTAAACTATGACACAATTCTATTAAGCCATTAATTGCAAAATGAATCCAAATTTCAGAGATCTTAAAAGGTGAACAAACATTTTAAAATTGATATCTTATGGATTAAAACATTTAATAATGTTGTTTTCTTCCAATGTTATATATCTATCTACCAACCTACGAGATCATCTACCTAACTAAATAAACAGGAAGAAGCGTGTGATTGAGGGAGTGGTAAAATGATTTTTACTTTTTACCTTTTAACTAGCTTTTCAAATATAAGCTTAATAAATAACTACAATTTATCAAATGAAGCACTTATTTATAATATTCCATAACATAACATTTATCTAGCTCAGCTCATTTAAAATGCACAAACCTTTTGACTTAGCAAATGAACAAAATATCTTGTTTTAAAGTTAAAATATTAGTAAATAAAAGTTATTTCCAAGTTTATATTTGCCATTTCCAATTTTATTCTATAACTTCATTCGAAGATGATTTCCTCACATTCAGTTTTCCGGTTCTATTTTTATCTACTGTAAACGCGTCATGTTATGAAGGAAAGCCAGCTCCGTGTAGTCAGAAGAAAGGAGGTGGAGTCCAGCGCTCCCACTGGCTAAGGGTGGTGCCGGGCAAATCTGTGACCTTTGTGCAGGGCACCAGAGGGAATGACAGCAACGGTGCATACTGAGTGCCAATTAACAACCAGGGCCTTTGCAGTAGCCACCGTTACAGCATTCCTTGGGACAGACAATAAAGCCTCTATCTTAAAGGTGAGGAGTCCAAGCTTTCGAGGTGTTACATGATGTGCCCACATTCACACGGGTCATAAACAACAGGGCCCTGATTTAAATCTAGATGACTGAGTTCAAAATTCACGATCCGTTCATTCTATTTCAGAGTTTCATCCTCTGTAAAATAATAATGATAATAAAACAAAAGAGTTCAGATTCTGAAAGAAATAAATGAGGTAATGTCCATGAAAGTACTGTTTGGATTATAATGCAAAGCATAAATCTTTTAAATGCATTGCTTTTAAAACACAGGCATCCGTCTCCACTTATACCTCACATGAGTGCTCTACGTTCAAAGCCTGTCAGTGCTGTAGTACAGCTAGGAGAGTAGGGAAAATTGCCTTAAAGTTATCATTCAACCTCATTTATAAAAACTAATAATTACTAAATTCACTTCTTGCCTTTCTCTTTCCTCTGTCAGTTTTTTTGTTATAGTATTCCAAGTGAAATGGTCTGACTTCACATCAGTTAGAGATAAAAGAGGAAAAAAGGTACACACTAATTTAAGAAAAGCATCTGACAAAAAATACATGCCTCCATATTACATGGGGAGATTGTAAATGTGTATAAATAAACATATTATTGATTAATCTGAACACTAAATCCCTTTTGCTTTGTTATACTAGAGATTAATAACTATTAAGATGACTGAAAGCTAAATATACATTCATTTAATTTTTTTATCAAGTCACAGAGCAGTTTCCTTGCACTTTCTTTTAATAATAGTAGAGAAGGTATTAACGTTGCCTCATATTCTTCTTTTTTTTTTTATAAATGAATAGATGAGCATCAGGGAAGATTTGTATGCCTTAGGCTACAAGTAACATAAACGCCTCAAACTGAATTAAATAATAAGAATTCTGGCTCACACATCCAGAAACCCAAACATCATTCTGGGCCCCAGGGTTGGAGTCATCCAGGAGGAAGGCACCTCCCCCTTCTGCGCTTTACCAGTCAGATTCACCCCAAGGCTGGTTTCCTTTGTGATTACAGTTCTCAGGGCTGCATTCTTCCTTACTTACATCCAGTGAGGACATGTATGAATGAATTCTAACCATCGAAAATGCTCCTTTTCTCAGCTTGATGAGGCAAACATAGGAAACAGATCATATACTCCAACCAGGGCAATGCCATGTACTGACAGGCTTAGGCCTGGGGTCCAGGCCTAGACTCACCAATGGCTGTCCCTAGAGGGCTGTCCTTCCCCACCATGGCACTGCAGCTACGCAGTAGTAGATGCGTGGATGAGGGGTGGCAATCACAGCGTCTATCTCTCACAAATGTCTTTATAAATCTTATAAATCTCTCAGTATTAACAGGGAATTGGTTCTGGGATTCCTTGTGGATACCAAAAATCCCTGATGTTCAAGTCCTTTATGTACAATGGTGTGATATTTGTATATTTGCATATAATCTATGCACATTCCCCTATGTACTTTAAATTATCTCTAGGTAACTTATAATACCTAGCATTTATACCTCGTGTTTACAATGTAAATACTATGTAAATAGCTGTTATACTGTATTCTTTTTTAATTTGTATTATTTGTTATTGTCGTATTGTTATTTTTGTTTCAATTTTTAATTTTTAAATTTTTTTAGTGGAGACTATAGGTGTACACCATCACGTCCAGTTAGTTTTTTCAATTTATGTAGAGACAAGGTCTCGCTGTGTTGTCCAGGCTAGTCTCAAACTCTTGGGCTCCAGTGATCCTCCCACCTCAGCCTCCAGAGAAGCTGGTATTTTTAATATTTTCCATCCTCAGGTGGTTGAATTCAGGGACATGGAACTCATGGATATGGAAGGCCAACTATATATGACTCTGGACAGAGGCATGATTGGTGTGACAAGAAGGGTTTTGTAGAGTGTGGGAGAAAGAAATCACTCTGACTTGGTTGTTATCTGTCTTGAAGAAATGTTTCAGATTTTTACTCTGCTCAAGACTACATAGGAAAAAGACCTTTGTCTATATCTGGGCTGGGAAAAAGAACTGTCATAAGATACAGAGGGCAGAACTAGGCTTTAGTAATACCAAGCAGAGGTGACCACAACAACCTAAGGATTCAGAAACACAAAGAGATTCAGGAGGGCATGGGACTTTCCAAACCCTATGCTGTAATATTTCAAACTGACCTTTATGACTATCTAATGGACAGGACAATAGAGCTGAGAACTGATTATGCCACTTTCCTGCCAAACCGTACATACTCTGATTGTCAGAACACACTGTGGTACTTACTTATTCAAATGTGCTTTAAATTAGAAAATAAGTTTTATGGATAATATATATATCACACATATATATGCTACTTTCAGTTTGCAGATTTAGCAAGATGTGACGCAAAGTCATAATCAAAAGAGAAATCGGTTCTCCTCACCTTAGTGTCTGCGTACATGACGCAGAGAGGCAGCTCATGTGGGCAGGAATGGAGACCCTGCCTGAGCTGCTGATTCTCTCGTGTGCTGGAACAAGGCAAGACATTGATCTGTCCCCTTTAAAGGAGGCTGTTGGGGGCAACATAGCTGCCTGAGCAGAAGAAAAGGTAATTATTTAGAAACAAGCTTTACTGGTAATCAAGAGCTTCCATGGCTAGGGAGATGAAAACTAGACATCAAGTTTTAATTTCTGGAGATTCACTTAGGAAGAAGAAAAGAAAACTGGAGGAAGCAGGTGAGAGAGTTAGCGCTGGGAAGACCGTGCCCACAGCACTTCAGCTTGTCCTGTGTGTCCAGGTCTGTCTATGCTGACAGTCCCTTCCGAACCAAATGTTCCCTGGATTACATAATCATCCGTTTTATACTATTACAACTACTTCCACTTATTCTCTTAAGATTTTAAACATATGAAGAGGTTGATGAAAACTTAACGGCAATAGTTGGAATTATTTTTTAAATGCCCCTAACCTTATATTGTGATACTATCTCTTTTACTTACTGTTCGCCTTACAAAGAACAAATGACACCCCAAAAATGGTTATGTTAAACTCTCTCTCCCTATAGAAATGAACCCCACATGATATGCTAAAATCAGATAACGTCTTAAATATGCCTTACCGACACCTGTTTACATACACCCACATGACTTAATATTAAATATGTACATATTTATACATAAAATATTTGGTTATATTTGGATAGGTAAATTTATATTTATATAGATGACTTTTTTAAGATATATAAGCATATATGTGACACTCTCTCAAAATTAGAAGAACTGTGGATTCGTGGATTTGATTGGCTGCATGGTTACATTTTAGGGATTTTAGATACGCAACACAAAATGTGGAAAATTTGCTACTTTACGTGCAAAAAATCCTCACAAGTTGGGCAAAACTATTTTGACAGAATCTGAGAAGAACTTCAAGCATATATAACTCAAAAACAAATCAGGTATAGTACAAAATAGTCAATAATAATATCATTAACAAATTTTGTCTTGGTTTACCAATAATACTAAAATTTTTTTGAACTCATGTGTCTCTCAGAAAACAACAAAACAACTGAGGATAGCCTTAATGCATCACTTCAAAATTATCCTCACTGCATAGTTTATACATGTTTTTAAGCTATTTCATTCATAACTGAAGTATTGACAAATGATTAAACATATAGGTATAAAACATGTATTCTTGACATTTAAAAAATATTCGGTTAAAACCAGTGTAACAATTTCCTATACTTAAACAAGCAATGTGTTCAAGTCTCCAGAAGTCCCCAAAGTGTAAAAATTTTTACATACACTTACCAACGGTATCGCATGGTTCATCTTTGTGTACACAGAAATCTTTCCTTGAAAGAAAAATAGAAAATCAAACTAAAGATAAATTTTTTTGCACAAATAATAGATATCATGTGACTCATTTTATAGTTATATGATAAATTGAATCACACTTTTGTGTCCAAAAATCTAATAAAACTAAGAATAAGATTAATTTTTAATTCTAAGAAAATGGAAGATTAAATGTTATGCTATATTTATATATGATTTAATCCTTAGATACTGCTGTCCCATTTCATAGATAATATTTCAAAAATAAAATCCCATCTTGTTCTGAATTTTATAGGATTTCATTGTTTTATTCCAAAAAATAGTATCTGGTGTTGGGATAAAAATTTCCATTTGAAAAAATATTGGAAGATCTCCACTTCATGTAACACAGAAATAATTTCCAGATTGAAGATTTAAACATAAGAAATACAATTTAAAATAACATAAATATTTATATAAATATAATTAAAAGTATAAATTATATAAAATAATATAACATTTTATATCACAAGATTGACAAAAATTTTAAATGACTGATAATCATTTTAATAAAGGTATGAGGAAGTTAGTATTATTATATAACTGGGATCTAACTAGGAATAATATTCTGTAATTTTCGCTTTTTATTTGACCACCAAATCTTAGTGAGCATTCCCTAAGAATATTTCCTTCTTGTTACCAATTACTTAGGATTCCATAGAACATAATTTAAGAGAACTTAATAACTAAGAGTTATGAGATATGTAGGCAGACTATAAGAAAGCAAAATTTTTATCTATTTCCTATGAGCTACATGACCTTACGCAACTTACTTCCTGTGCCTCAGTCACCGCGTCTAAAAAACAGAGGTAATCATGATAACTACAACAGAGGGTAAATGATTTAACACATATAAAACATTAAAAACATAGGTTCATTGTGAAGGTCAAATGAGTTAACACATATAAGGCATTTAAAACAATGACAGGCACAAAGTAAGCTATCAAAAGTTAGCTGTGATGTTTTGTTGGTTTTTTTGTTGCTGTTATTGTTGCTGCTAATATGGTGTCACAATATAAGCAATTTTCTATTGAGAGGCTTTTAGGTTCCACAGAACTTTTACTATTACAAATAATACTGAAATTGGTTTTTTTGTGTGTGTGAATGAGAAATGAAAAAGCATCTTTAAAAAAAAACATTTCTTCTCTCAGTTATAGGATCTGGATGCCACACCTAAATGAAAAATAAAACTTTAAAAATTAAGCACATACTTCAGCTGATTCACCAATGAGATCTACGTTGGTAATTGTATTATAATGTTAGTTTTCAGTTCACATCTTGGCTGGCTCATCGGCAGCATTTGTGATTTAGCACCTACACATATGTTTGTGAATGTTCCCTGAATGTTTCAAAAGTACATTCTTCAATTGTTTGAAGCAGAGTTCAATGCATGCTCACTAGATTTAGCTATCACAAGTTTTGCTATACAATTCTTCAGTGGAATGACCAATTTTGGATTGATTTTTATGTGTTACTGAGGAAGGACTATTAAAATTCCATTGTGGTTCTAAGTTTTTTATGATTCCACCTTTTGCTTTGTTTCTTTCAAAGCTAAGCTATTAAGTACCTAACTGTAAGTTCTTAGAAATTATTTTGAATTATTGTTTTGATTATTGTGTAAAAACCATATTTATCACTTATGCATTTGTTTTTAAAGTTGACTGTGCATGATATTAAATACTAATATATTAGTAATACGTTAGTATTTCCTTGGCATATCTTTTTCCGTTGTTTTACTTTCAGCTTTCATTTTCTCTGAATCTCTTATAAATAGCATATGGTTTAAATTTTAAGAGCTAGTTATATAATATCTTTATAAGTGAATTTATTCCTTTTTGATTTTATTATTGACATATTTGGATTTTTCTATTACCTTATTTGTTACTCTATTTACCAAGTGATATTTCTTTGTTCTTTTCTTCGTTTTCCTTTCTTCCTATCAGTTTTATTTTCATCTCCCTTTTTTCTGCTATTGCTTTGACACTAACATTAAATTGTGTTTGATGTATTATCACCTTTACATTTTAAAGTACAGTGTATTGGTTCTCTATTGCTGTGGTAAAAATTCCATAAAACAACACAAATTTATTAACTTACAGTCTGTAGGCCAGAAGCCTGAAATGCGTTTTCCCAGGCTAAAATCAATATGTTTGTACTATTGTGTCCAGGAAGCTCTAAGTGGGAATCTGGTTCCAGGTTCTAGAGGCTATCCATTTCTTGACTCAGGGTCCCTTTCTATTTTCAAGGTCAACAATTGCATCACTCTGACCTTTGCTTCCATCATTTTCTCTGATTCTCATGACTCCGTCTTTCTCTCACTCCGGGATAATCTCCCCATCTCGAGATCTTTAACACAATCACATCTTCACGGTCTTTTCTGTCATATAAGACAACACAGGCACAGGCTCTGGAGACCAGACTCTCTT
Source organism: Propithecus coquereli (assembly GCF_000956105.1). NCBI lineage: Eukaryota > Metazoa > Chordata > Mammalia > Primates > Indriidae > Propithecus > Propithecus coquereli. The sequence continues at coordinate 2,316,229 of NW_012147634.1, read as the reverse complement.
ATCTTTAAGATCATGGACATCTTTAGGGGAACATTATTCTGTCTACCATACACCCTTTAAATGAGTGAAGCTAAAAACTGCCTTTAGCCTCTTCCTGAAAAAAGCAAGGATATTAAATGCTTTTAATCTAATCTCTCCATTTAATCTTTCATTTTTTTTATCTGATATTATACTTACATACTGATTTTTTAAATCTCAAGTTAGATAGTTTTTTAAAACCATCATTGCATATTTAGCGCTTTGCTTATATATTTAGAAATTTCTTTTCTCAGTTATGTCTTATAGCTTTACTTTCTAGAGAGTTCGTTATTCTTTTCTTTCAAGTACATCCTTCAATATCTCTTTCAGTGATTGTGTGAATAGTAAACTCGTCCAGTCTTTTTTGCCTTTATTTTCATTATTTTGCATTTACTCATAATAGAACAGTAGCTGAGTATAGAATGTTAGGTTGACGTTCAGCGCATTGAAGGTATTATTTCATTTTATCCTAGCATTCATAAATATTGATTAGAAGTCTGTGATCATATTTTTTGCTCTTTTTTATGCATTCGGTTTCTAGTTCATTTTAATATTTCTTTTTGTATTTATAGTTCCATAGTCCCACCAAGATATGTCTAGGCACCAAAATGGTTTTTATTTATCTTCTTTGGTACTTGGTATATTTTTCAATTTGAAGATCCAGGAACATGTAAAACATCTTACCATTATCTATGTAGTTAATCTCTCTGACATTCTAGCTATTCTCTTCTCCTAGAACTCTTTTAGGAATATGTTGGTTCTTTTCATTCTGATGTCTGTAATTCTCAAAAACTTTTTTGTATTTCCATCTCTTAACAAGTCTATGCAGCCTTCTGAGAGAACCCTTCAGATCTATCTTTCAATTCACTAATGCTCTTTTCAGCCGCATCTAATCTGCTCTTCAACTTAGACATTGAGATTTCAAGTGTAAGTACCATATTTCTTTTCTAGTACTATTTCCCTCAATTTTCAAATCAACTGTTCTTTTTCCCAAAAATATCTTATTCTCATATTTTGAATTTTTGGTTGTTTTTAATCATGTGAACATGCTTATTTTATAAGCCCCTCTCAATATTTTTTAAAAATTATTATTCTTTATTGCACCTCTGGATTCTCCCAATTGAAGATCTTGTCATTGTGCATTTTGGAATTCTATTATGAACTCAGTCGGTGGTACTTTATTTGTGCTTGCCTTGTGTGGTGTAAGTTGAGAGAGAATCCCTCCAGAGCAGTTTTACATATGCTTTCACTAAGCGCTTCAACTTTGGGATCAGATCCACGGTAATGAATACCCAGGGGAACCATTTTTTTCCTAACCTGGGGTCATGGATGACACAGAATGCTTCCTGTCGACAACCTGTGCTTGCTGGCGGAGCTTTTGCCGATTCACACTTTCATTACAGGTCTAAGTATTTATGAATTCCAGCTGTATGTAACCATTTCAGTTCCACTTCCCCACTTTGCGCAGCCTCATTAAAACTCAAGAACCCAAACTTTTTAGTCCAGCGAACTCCCTCAGGGAAGCTACGACATTACCTCAGATGCTCAGTACACTTGCTGCCAAAGTTTGCTTTGTTTTTGGCTCATCCATGCATGTAAAAGGATGTTTATTATATTTTTTCTACAGTTTATAGATGTCTATAAATGGGGACATTTTCTGATTTTAGCTAGTCAGCCAGATTATCACATAATTAAAGGAACTGAACTCAATCTGTGACCTGCCGTATAGGAATTAAGTGAAGTGAAATGATAGATTTGTTTATTGTTAACATCAGATTTTAATATGCATGGAAACAAGCCACATAGGCCTTATTTTTTATTACATTTTTACATCATGCAGTTACTTTTACCAAACTCTTTAAAAGACTGCATAAATGCCTCAATAAAAGGTTTACATTGACCTCAGATGCTATTTAATATTTGTTCAAAAATATCTTTCTACAATTGGAGATTATGTTGGTTATAAATTATTATAAAAATTAGTGATTACTACTATATTGTTACTTTTCTTCCAAAAGTTTAAATAGAGAAAAAATATATGTATGTGTCTAGCCATGAGTGTAAATGCGCTAGGGAATGAAGTATTTTAATGTCAACAATTAATTATTAAAATTGTTCTCCATTTCTTTTGGCTAATTTCTGACAGAGACGATTCTCTGAAACATAGAATTTACTCAACTACAAGAGTAATGGGGAGAAGCATAGAGTTGGAATAGAGAAGATAAAACATAACCATAAATAATATCTTTTTAATACAAGGCACAAAAAGGACTTAGTGTAAAATTAATTTGTTTAAATCACATCCAATATTTAGGAATATACCTATTATTCTGCAGTTATAAATAGCAAAAATAATTCAAGTACATATCACATGAATTGCTTCATAAAGAATCACTGGAAGAATTATTATTCCTGTGGGTCTCTTAGCTGAGAACACTTCTCTAATATTTCATTAGGACTTAAGTAAGGCAGAAATTCAGACCCTCTTGAATGTTATCCCTCCTCCCTTCCTTTCCTCTCTCAATTAACTCTATCCTCAAATACTTGGCTTTGGTTTGTTTTAGTGGCCACGCCTTCCCCTGCCTCTGTTTGCTTTACAATGCATGCCAGAGATACTTTGCTGGACAGGGAGGGGGTCCCTTACCCACTACAGAGGCCCTCCCATCAGACTGGGCAGGCAGTGGGTCATCCCCAAAACACAGTAGACACAATAGTGTTACAATGTGCTGTCTCCTGATTACTGTGTATTTCCAAATAGTAAGAACAGTATAACATGTTTTCATCAGTTCGTACAAATTTTAATATTTTACTCCAATATACTCCCATTTTTTATTCCATTAAATCTATAAACTAGTAAATCCATTCTTGATACTTGAACGTTGGCTGTTACCACTTGATAAATTAATCTTCATTGATTTTATATATGGAAAACATAATCCTATCAAAATTGCTTGCAAAGGCCTTAAAAGTCTACTGGTCCAACTAAATGAATATTGCCAAGTGAATGTATTTTTTGTTACTTATTAAAAATTAAATAGCAAAGAAAACAAATTTTGATGAACTAAATAATTAGATTGTCTATCAGCATTGGGAGTTTTAATATCTATGCCTTTTGTTGTAATAAATAAAAGGTCATTTTGAAAATGTGCCAAGATTAGAAGAACTCTGGATAAATGAGGGAAGACACATTCAAATTGTATCCTCTAAAACATAACCAATCTAGCTTCCGTACCCTGAAGTTCTTCCAAAGTAAACTAGCAGTCAGCATCGCCGTCAATATACAAGATATGAAACTAGAAACCTTGTAAAGTTTGTGAAAAACAAGACTGCTCTCCATCACAACACTGACTCCCAGGGTTATAAAGGGCCTTTTATAAAAGTCGAGCGGCTCCTTGACAGTTGACAGTCCTAACTGCAGTAAACCCCACACGCCAGCCCCTGGCATCTCTCTGGTGGGAAACCACCTTCTTTTGCATTATATTTTCTGGTGAGAGTATTCTAGTCATCAACTTCCAACCATAAAATTTGCTCCCCAGACTGGAGCCCACTTTTCAGAGCATGCAAAGTGGAAAATATATTAAGAAAATGTGAATGGCCCCCGAGTCCTCTAAACCCAGTGGAGGAGATCACTGGAGCCTTCCTCTTCACTGCCTTTCGTGAAGCCTGGCTCTTCAGGTATTCCTTTGATTCTGAGAACTACACAGAAGCTTTTCTACTTATTACAATACACCAAAGAAGTCATCTCTTCTGGGGCTCAACTTAGGCAAAGTTGGTCTCTGGGGCTAAAAAGCAATGCCAAATGATAAAGGAAAGTATATTCCACTGGTGGTTTAATATATTCGGAGTCCGAATGTAACTATAGATGAAGAGGAATGGAAAAGGCTTTCTGGCATTTTTATTGTAAGTAAATGGCAAAATATATTTAGCATTTCTATACATAGGAAACTATAGAAATAAAATTTTTCACAGGGACACCACTCCTGGTTGTATAGGTTGCACACTGCATAATTGTAGGGGCACATTTACATACACAATAATGTAAATGGTTCCCTCTACTGTCGTGTAGAGCACAACCTATACAATCGGATGTGGTGGGATTCATTAAGTGCCTCTCACATGCCAAGCATTAGCTAACGGGAAGGACACAAAGATAAATAAAATAGGCTTCTACTATGAAGGCACAGAAGAGGATGACACACATCGCCTCTGTAATGTGATAAGGGCCCCAGGATCAATGAGAAAGAAGTCTGAGGAATTGAATAATGGATAGTCCTATTTTTCAACTGCCTTTGCCAGCAAACAAATGGAGAAAGAAACACCCAAAACAGATGATATTGAATAATATGGCAATGCAGAAAGTTAAAGAACCATGTAAAATCAAATCTTCACCTTAGGGCCAAGAATCACTAAGTGTAAAGTATATTCAGATGTAGGGGAAAGGGATTTTTTGTGTGTGTTCTAAATATATAATACATCATAGCACAATGCATGAGGCTGCAACATGACTGTTTGATTCACATGATGGGAAACAAGGGACTTCATCTGTGACTAAACAGCATGATGAAGCCATGACAGATGCACTGCTTGCTGTCAAGGGCACTAGAGTCCCCCACAAAGCCAATTTCCGTCCACCTAGCAAGCACAGGAATAAAGCACGTTGCTTAAAAAAATGCAAGTTCTTTCACCCTAAAGCACTGGAGGTGCCTCTCACTAAAACTGAGGAACAAATCGTCAGCAGGATTTAAAACCTCAGCTCAGACTACAATTCTTAAATCTTCAAATCTTCAATATTCAGCTTCTTTCTAGAGGATCAAAATGATGTACTCTCAATTTGAAAAGTATTCAAGTTTTTTTGTGGGGTGGAGGACAGAGATTTGTTTGCTTCCCAGACCTGTGATCTTGTGGATTCAAACTCTCTCAGCTTTGGCTCGCGTCGACGCAGCGCGCCTGAACTCATCACAGTCTCACGGCGTGCATTTATGCAAACGATAGTGTTAGACTCTGGCAACGCAGAAGGTCAATAAATTCTGCTTAAGTTCTGATTTACATTGAAAACAAATGAAATGTAGCCTTTTTCCAAGAACGAAGATGCATCTGAGAATAAGTCTCACTGTAGAGTTTTATAGTACCCTGGGATACACCTATAAATGATTCATTCAAAAATTCTGTGATTTGTATTAAATCAAGATATTTCTGCAATTTATATGTTTTATTAAATTTTCTATCTTACTTGCCAATGGCATTTGTTTAAAACTAACTTTCAGAAGTATTATACATAAACCAAAAGCATTTCAATAAACATGAAAGGCAAAACCATCATTAATAAAATTGAATTTTTACATTAAAGATTTTTTTACATTTTTAATTTTTACATTAAAGTCTATGTCCCATTTCCAAGGGACATAGACTTAAGCCTTCTCTATGATTTAAATGCAAAGTGTGAAAATTACACTAAGAAATCATAGAGTGGCAGTTGGGAGAACAGGTTTTGTGTTTTTGTTACTATGAGCCCGCAAGCACTAACTAGGTCAGCTTTAAACTATTTACTTCATTGTACTACACAGAACAATTTGACAGATAGGTCTGGATTTATAACTTTATGCATTTTAGCCGAGATCAAAATTAATCTGTGAGCTAAAGTTTCTTCCTGCTAATGTGCTCACATAATATGCAACATTTAATAATTATCTAAGATGAGCATTTACTAGAAACTGGGCCTGGTTACGAGTTTAGCCTATCAAATATGGATAAGAACATGGAATTCATGGAGATGAACATTTTTCTTGTTTTGTTTTATTTTTCACAGCTTCCTTAAAATGTTAAGGATCCGATCACCTTTACACTTACACTAACTAAAAAGAGATACTTTTTCCTTAATTACACAAATATTCATTTAGTCTTTACTGATCAAATGGTGGCAGGTCACTTAGGGATAAAGCACGTCTTTAGTGGGCTGGTTCTCACTTGCTCTGGCCCTGGAGGCAGAGATACGAAGAGAGCCTCGTCCCACAGGGAGTGAAAGGAGAGCAGTTTGCCAGCATCTGCCGATGCTTCACGTGCGCACACCCACCGACACAGCAAGTGCCTTTTAATCTACGCTAAGTGCTAACATGTTTACAAACATATATAAAGATATTTATAGGATGTTTTCTTCTAAGAGCAAAAAAATTAGAAAGTTCCATAAATAGAGAAGTAATTAAACATAGTTATAGGATACTTTTATGCAATATACAGTATGTGTGCTCCTACTCCCAACTAATTTTAGAACAACATGAGTACATCCGATTCCCACTGCTGCTATAACAAATTACCACACTCTTAGCGGCTTAAAACAACACAAATTTATTATCTTAAACCTCTAGAGGTCAGAAGTCAAGGATAGGTCTTACTGAGCTAAAATAAAAGTGTCACCAGAGCTGTATTCCTTTTGGAGGCTCCAGTGTATAATCTGTTTTTTTGCTTTTTCCAGTTTCTAGATTCTGCCAGCATTCTTTGGTTTGTGGCCCCTTCCTCTGTCTTCAAAGCCAAGTTTGTAGCAGCTTCCAGTCCATCTATGACTCTGAACTTCTGCAACCTTCCTCCACATTTTAGGACTCTTGTGATTATACTGGAGTGACTAAAATATTGCAGGATCATCTCCCCATCTCAAGATCCTTAATTTAATCACATCTGCAGAATCCCTTTGCCATGTCAATGGACATATTCACAGGTTCGAGGGATTAGAGCGTGGATATCTTTGGAAGGACATTATTCTGCTTCCCACAGTGAATGACACAGAAAGACTTGCAAGACACAGTGTAGAGTGAAAAACACAAATAGAGAAAACTTTATGTAACATGAAACAGTATTCTTCACATGCACGCCAACTCTTGACATTGGTTACCTTAGGGTTAGAGAGTAGCAGTAGAAATTGGGTAAAAGTTAATTTACTATAAATACTAAGGTATTTCTTTAACTTTTACCATAAGAATATGTTTATATGTAGAGTATGTTTAGAAATTATATTTAAACTTCTATTATGAGAATATGCATTACTTGGGAAATAAAATAGAATTGTGCTACATTTCCTGGAGAAATATTTAAGGGCAAGTAAATGTTTAAAATAGATTTTTAAGGGAAAATACAGATTATAAAACAGTATCTAAAATGAGGACTTCAACTCCACAGACGATGTTCTGTTTCCTAAATGGAGGGATAAACAGGCAGGTGTTAATTATATTATCCTTTATGTTCTTTGTATATATAAAATACATCACACCACTGTTTGTTTTCTATTTTTTAAAAGAATATCTGTGTTACCTAGTGAAGGAAGGTGGCAACGAGGGAGGCAACGATGAAGAGTGGTCCGTTAAGAATGTTAGTTTTAAGCGAAGTATCCCAAGAATGGAAAAGTAAGCACCACGTGTACTCACCAGCAAATTGGTTTCACCGATCAACACCTAAGTGCACATATAAGAATAACATTCATCGGGTGTCGGGCAGGTGGGAGCGGGGAGGAGGGGACGGGTATATGCATACATAATGAGTGTGATGTGCACCATCCGGGGGATGGACACGCTTGAAGCTCTGATTTGGGGGGAAAGGGGGGAAAGGGCAACATATGGAACCTAAACACTGTACCCCCATAATATGCTGAAATAAAAAAAAAGAATGTTAGTTTTAAAGTTGTATAACATAAAAAAAATTGGATGTAGGAAATTTTTAAACTTTTTTTTAGAATTTTGAAGAGATAAATGGCATTGGAAATAAAGAATGAAATTAATGCCACAACACTGTTGGGGAGAAACAAACCTTGCATGTAGACTATGATCCCAGTATTGTAAATATATGTATTTACTTATATAAATAGTCAGAAAATAAAACTGAAGAAATATACCTAAAAATGTTAACTGTAATTCTTCCTAGGTAGTACGATTGTAAACAAATTTTTATCCTTATTCTTGTACTTATCAAATTTCCACAATAAATACACTGTATTTGTAATAAGGGAAAAATATAAATAAATAATCTAATTATAATTATCATTCTCTTCAGTCCCATAATCAACATTTTCCAAGACCTGCTGCTATAGAGAGGAAGGGACTCATCGATCTCGACGTCTGACTGGGACCCAGCTCAGCCCACACCGCCAGAGGCCTCTGCTCCGTCCGCCTGGGTCTTCTTTCTAACCCCTCTACCAGCTTCAATTCACTATTGTTCTTTCTTTTAACCAACTTTATTGCGGTAAAATTTACACAAAATACACATAATTTCAATGAGCAGATGGCTGAATTTCGACAAATGTATAAACTCCCATATTCACAGCAAGATAGGCAACGTCTCCTTCGCCACAGAAAGTTCCTGTGCCTCTGCAGTCAGCTTCCCCACCCTCCAACCAGGCCACATACGACACTGTAGATTAATTTTGCCTGTTCTAGAACTTTACATAAATGCAATAATCCTCTGATCTCGGTTTTTAATTTGGCTTTTTCACTCAGTATGCAATGTTTTTTATACTCATCCATGCTGTTGCATTTATCAGTAGTTTGATGAAGAGTATTCAATTTTAGGAATACCCAACAATATATCCATTCACCTGTAAATGAACGTTTAAGTCACTGACAATTTTTGGCAATGATCAATAAAGCCGCTATAAACTTTCAAGTGAAAGTTTTCTGTAAGTAAATGTTTTTACTTTACTTGGTTAAATATCTAGAAGCTGATGTAGGTTATACGGTAAGTGAATGCTTAACTTTGTAAGAAACTAACTGCTTTCCAAAGTGCTTGAATCATTTTACAATCTCACCAACAATTGAGAAGCGTTCCATATCCTCACCATTATTGAGTGTTTCAATTTTTAAAACTGAAGCCATTCACACAGGTATGGATTTAATTTGCATTTTCCTGACTATTAATAATGTTGAGCATCTCTTCTTATGCTTATTAAAGACTCATATCTTTTCTTTCTTATTGGGTTTTAAACATTTATATTTGTGTATAAAGCACACATATACATGTACATATTCTGGATACAAGTTCTTTGCTAGACACATGAAAAGCAACTATTTTCTTAAATTCTGGGGCTTGTTTTTTCATTTCCAGAATAGCTTTTGAACAGGAGATGGTTTTCATTTTGCAGAAGATCAAATTATTATTAATATTTTTGATTAGTTTTTTTGCATCCTATATAAAAAATTATTGTCCTCCACTTGTTCATGAAGGTTTTCTTCTCTGCTTTTTACTAAAATAGAGTTGTAGCTTTCACGGTTAAGTCTACGATCTATTTTGAATTAACATTACACATGACGTTAACTGGGTTGACATTTATTTTTTTTCACACAAGTGCACAGGTGTCCAGATATTCTAGTCCAATTTTACAAGTACATTATCTTTTCATCATTGAATTACGCTGGCGGCTTTACTGAAATCAATTGACCATATATATCTGGGTTTATCCAGACTATTTATTCCGCTTTATTGATCTATATCACTTTCTGCTGAAACCACACTGTCTTCATTTCCTAATCTTTATAGTAAGTTTTGAAATCAGATAGTATAAGTCCACCCAATTTGCTGTTCTTTTTCAAAACTGTTTTGATTCTTCTAGATCTTTTGCATTTCCAAATAAATACTGAAATCAGCTTGTCAATATCTATTTTTAAAAAAGGTCCATAGAGATTTCCATTGGGATCATACTGAATCTATAAGTTAATTTGGAGAAAATGGACATATTAATAATATTTAGTTTTCCAATGAAGGAACCTTATTTAGATGTTTAATTTCTCTCAACGGTGCTGTGTACTTTTCATTTTAGGGGTTTTTCCATATATCTTGTTAAAATCATTCTTAAGTATATATCATGGTTTTGGAAGTTCCTGTAAATTTTTTCCAATTGTTTATTTTCAATATATATAAATACAACGATTGACTTTATATTCTGTGGTCTTGCAAATCAAATTATAAATTCTGGCCAATATTTTGCTAGATTTCTTAGAAATTTCTTTGTACTGAGTCATATCACCTGTGAAAAGAGAGTTTTTCTTCTTTTTCCTAATATTCATCTCTTCCTGGTCTTTTTTCTACCTTATTGTATTGGCTATGATTTTTAGTAAAATATTGAATAAAAGTGGTAAGAGGGGACATCTTTGCCTTGCTGTCAGTGTTAAGGAAAAAACATTGTTTTCACCCTTACGTACAATGTTAGCTGTAGAATTTTTTAATAGATATCCTTTCAGAGATTAAGATAGTACCCTTAAGAATTCAATAAGTATTAATATTGTTGGTTGAGAGAGTTTTTCTTTCTCTGAATAATTAGAAATATTGTTTCATTGTATTTTGAACTTATTTTTTTTTTATGTGAAGACAGCCATTGATCTGAACATTGTTCCCTGTGTAATGTATTTCTTTTCTCTGGCTGATAAAAAATTTTTTCTTTATCTTTGGTTTTCAGCAATTTTCCTGTGATGTGCCTAGGGTTCTATATGTTGTTGTCATGAAATATGAGGAATTTTCTACCACTATGTCCTCAAATAATTTTTTTTACCCATATTTATTCTCTTCTGAAACTCCAATTATAACTACATTAATCTGCCAAATCTACCATCTAGGCTGTCTCAAGGATATTTTCTGTTGACTACTTTTCCTTGACCATGGGTCACATTTTCATGGTTTTTGCTTGAGTGATTTTTATTTTACTCTAGACATTGTAGATGACATATTTTAGAGACTCAGGATTCAGCTATCTTCCTCTGAAGAGTATCCGTAAGGCAGGTGAATTACTGGCTTATCACCCTGAACTTGGGTAAGTTTGAATTCATTCCTTAGTGGGGAGGATGTATATAAAGCCCAAGATGATTTCCAAGCCCTTATAAATTGGTAGGACCCAACCTCCAAACTCCGTTTCCCCTAAAGATCTTGCTAGAGTTTGGTTTCAAGCTTTGTTAGGGCAGGTCGAGAGCAGGCATTTCTCTGAGTTATGGTTCTTACATGAAGGCACAGCTTTTCTGTTTTATCTCCTAAATAAATGCTAGGAGTGATGACAAGATATCAAAAGATTACTCCACTCCAGTCACTTGAGTTTGCTAAATTCCTAATACCCTTTTAAAATATGAACTCCATAGCACCAACACTCCAGCACATTTGGGGCAGTTTCTCTCTGTGTATATTCAGGCCAGCCCTTGCCAAGTTCTCACAGATGATCTGCACATGTACCTCTCGGCACTGTTCCACGCACAGGACTTTCATCTCTGGTGCCCTCGGCAGGACCACTGCGCTCTCACTAGATTCCAGCTTCTGCACCAGGCAAGAAATATTCTCCAGGCAAAAAGCTGGGTTCACTGTGAGGCTTGCCTAATAAATTTTCCTTCTTTCAGGGATTACAGACTTACACTGCTCATTCTCCAATGACTAAAAGCAGTTGCCTCATATTTTCCAATTTTATGATTATTTATTGAAGAAGTCCAGTATCAGTTACAACCACATAGCTCAAAGTAGAAATCTAGCTGTGCTCTTGCATAGAGATTTTTTTCAACATTACAGAATATTTATAATTAGGGTTGTTTTATACAATTCTTCAACAAGAAGCTATCATGAATTTAACAAATTAATTTCAGAAAATCATGTTTAAGTATGTTACTGTACTTTCTGTGATGTGAAATGCTAATACTTTTGATGACTAAAATCAAATTGCTAGTGCACAATGAATTATCATTCATTTTAACATCTCCAAGCAAGACAAATTCATATATAATTACTAACATAGAGTACACATATGAAGTATATTGTCACTCACTGTTTCACCTTATATTTACATATGACACTTAATGTTGTACCACAAATGTCTGTGAGCAGCACATTCACAATGCAACTTGTAGTTAATCAGCTAGAGACTTAAGTGAAACTGTTTTCTCAAATGGAACCAGAAAGTTTGTCAATTGTGGAATTTAATGTATTAGGTTACTTTATATTGTGACGACTGAAAAATATACAGTATAGGTTGATAATTTTGAAGCTCCACTGAAATTTACCATAGTTTAAACTTATCATCATCAATGGCTATGCCTTTGACTTCAAAAATTTAGGGTAAATTTTTATTTTAAATTAACTAACCAAATATTTTTTCAATATGCCATCCAATGACTGTTCAGAAATCAGTTATTATGAATTGAGGGAGATGATAAACATTATTATACCAAACATTTTTGGAACACAAAATCTGGAATAAAGGCACTGTATCAAGGGATTAACGGGATTAACAGCATAGCCATTGAATCAGGAATGCCATTTAATTGGCTTTGGAAAACGTACCTTGTTATAAGTATAGCTGCATCCACTGACGTCATCTCTTCCCCCCAGCTTGTGGACATCTCTAAATGTACATCATTCTTTTTGCCAAATTCTTCATGTTGCCACTTACAAAAACTCTCTAGCATTTTCTCTCCATGGTGCCCAATATAGAGATCTGCCTGAAAACAAAGATATTTCATTTCAAAGAAATTACACTTATGTATAAAAAAACTAAGAACTAAGGGCACTTCTTGAATTACTAAAGCAGACTGCTGACCATAACGTTAATTAGAACCTGGAAGACATTCAGGATTAATTTAGCCTGAGCTAAAAATCTTACAACTTTGTGAAGGTGCAATAATTATAGAATCTGTATCGTGTTATTCTGAAAAAGGAAAGAGGTGCAGTGGAACATTAAGAATGTGGAACTTTCAGGCATAACTCATTACTTCTACAAAAGTTTTCTAAAGTGCCTGTTAAGCAGCATGTCACAATGATGCCACAAAACACTCTCCATTTAAAATGAATTACAGATAAGAAAAAGTTTTAAGAGCAGACATTTAAATAAGAGAATAAAATGTCATTTAAATGACGTTTTTAAATTACATTTTGGAAAGTTAAGGTTTATTTTCAGGATCTTTGTAAACTAAGAACATGCCCTTTTTCAAATAAAATTGAGGTATTAACCAAAATGAAAGGCCAGTTTTATGTATACTTTAAGTGTCTCAGTGAATATTTCTGGGCTTTTAAGTCAATAAAAGTACATTCTTAATATTCCCTTTATTTAAAAATTTCTGAAGACAATTTTTCACCCACTTAATTGAATAAAAAACTCAAGACTTTCTTACTGGAGTTTCATGGAGGAGAATAAGCTTTATCACACGAAGATTGACCTGCACACCAAGACTCTTGTGTTGGAAAAGGTTAAAAACCTAAAAACAAATAAAAATAAAAATCCTAAAATGAAACTGAAAAACATCTTAATTTTTCTTAAGGCCCAGACATGGGAAAAGTCTCAATTTAGTTGAGAAATCTTATTAAAAAAAAAAGCGGGGGGGCGGGGAGCAAGGAGGTGATTTTTTAATGTGGTACCTTGATTTTTTTTTTAAGAAAACTTAGTGTTTATTTAATTTATATTTGAAAATGTATAACTGGCATACCAAACTTATGCTGTCAGAGATATTATTAAAGCTACCTAGAAGAGACTGAAGTTGCGAGGCTACGCTAGTCCACCCTATGCAGAATGCCAGCGGAGTGCACTGGAGGTGGCTGAATGTGGATAGAAACACCTGAAGTGTGAAAAAATTCTGTCCATTGGAAAGACGTCCAAATGACAGCAAAAATAGGAAAATTGGGAATCTATTTGTCCTCACATCAGTGGTTCTTACCATGCCTTAAATGGTAACTCAAATTATAAATAGACATTTGCCTTTGGCTTTTATTTCTGTTTATTCTCTTTTAAGAACCACTCTTCATTCCAACCTTCTGATTTTTCCTTGAAGAAGGTTTACCCATCAGAGCATACAATTAAGTCAAAGGATTAAAGTCAAAGGATTGGTAGTAAGCATCCCTAAGATGCTAGATATAAACTAGATTTCCGCAGTCCAGAAATCTTCAACCAAAGTTAGCCACCTGCGATTCAGCTGGTTAAATTCTTAGCTATTAGCTATTAGCTTTTATTCATCACCTACAATCATATCTGACATCCAATTTTATATACCTGTGTAAGAGCTCAGTGGATTTGCAACAATCATTTTTATACCACCTCATATTAATCTACAGTCCTTTCAGTGGGGCCATGCATACAAGCAAATACAACATTTCTGCTAATTTCAATAAGCGGCCTTTTTAAAAAAGAGAAGGACAAGAAAGGCACAAAGAAAAGAGAGAACTGAATAACAGAGAAAGAGTTTTGCCACATCAAAATTAACAATGAAGGTGTTTTATTTACTAGAAGATATAAATAAATCATTATTTTGAAATGGCTTTTGAGATGGATCAATTTGGTATACCTATTTCTTTTAACTGATGTCAATAAAAGAAAGAAATAGTAACAGATTAATTTTTAAAGAATTTCATTATAAATACTCACACATTTCTTCCTTAGAGTTTTCTTGAAAAAATTCCAAGTGCACTTTAAAGTTTGCCTACCATATTCAAGATGGTTAGAATGAATCTCCTGGCTGCATCTGCTCCATGATAGGAAACCATTGCTGGGTCTGCAACCACTACCGTCTCTATGTTATATTCTTGAGGCAATTTGTATGAATATCGCTTCCCTCGTCCACTTTCTGGTACTTTTTTAGACCTAGATCTTCCTTTATCTGCAACAGAGAGTTGAATTTTTAAATGCACCTCTATATCAGCAAAGTGAATAATATCCAACATTTGTAATGGTAAGCAAAATCAAATAATTTCCCTGCACACATGGAATCTCAAAGGGCATTTGGCTTTGGAGTGCGACTTTAGAATCAGAGAGACTGGATTTCTGCCACTTATTTAGTTCTTCCATTTTAGGAAACTATCATTATCCAGTCAGCCTCAGGTTCCTTATCTGTAAAATGGAAAATAATACCCATCTACCTTCTAGAATTGTTGATGACTTATAATTAGGTCACATTAGTAAAATTTCTAGTACAGAGCTCCATATAAACAAAATAACTCAATAAATAAAAGACACTATTACTGTCTTTCTTACGCCAATGACAAAATGAAGGTCTACTTGCAAGAAGTGGCTTAATGACTCCCCCCCCACATCCTAATTTCAGGCAGGTGTCCCTGATTATTAAATTATTATACATGGATTACAAAGGATTTGGCTTCACCTTCCATCAGGAGCTTCTAGAAGTTATTACCTTGGAGGAATATAGATTCCTCAAACAGAGGCAATTAAAAGTAGTAACCACAAACTACAAATATTTACAAAAGTTCGACTACATAAAATTTAAGAACTTCTGTTTATCAAAACATGTCACTATGAGAATGAAAAGCATGCCAGGAAGTGTGAGAAAATATTTGCAATACTTTTTTCAGAATAAAGAAATAACGAGCTACTCTAAATCAATGATGGATAGATAGCCTAACTGAATAATGGGGAAGGACTGGAACAGTCATTTCTCACAATAGAATATTTACATGGTAATTATCAGATGAAAAGGTGCTCACTCTCACTAGTTTTCAGGGAAATACCAATTAAAACCACAATAAATTAAATAAATTTAGATCCCCAGAATGGCTAAAATTAAAAAGATTGACTTTATCAAGTGCTGACAAGAATGTGGGGAAAGCTGGAAGTCCCACACACAAACATGCAGGAAGTTTACATGGAAATGAGCATTTTGAAAAACTGGTTGGCAGTGTCTACTGAAGTTCAACATTTGCATATCCAACAAACCACATGTACAAATTATTCAGAGTAGCACTATTTTCAATATTTCAAATGATCATTAATATTAATAGTACATGGATAAAGAAATTTTGGCCTAGTCACATAAAGAAATACTGTATAGTAATGAAAAGAAACCAGCTGCTACAACATGCAAAAAATATTAATATGAATGAACCTCACAAACAATGCTAAGCAAAAGAAGCCAATTACAAAATATTAGGTAGTGCGATTCCCTTTATAGACACATCGAAAACTGGGAAGAAACAGTGTTAGAAATCAAGATAGTGAGTATCTTGGGGTAGAATAGGCTAGTGCCCAGGAGTGGGCACATGGGCTATCTGGGTGCTGATATTTTCTATATTCTGATCTGGGTGGAAGCTCATGGTTATGTTCACGATGGGAAAATTCAGCAGTTGGATATATCGTTTGTGCAATTTCCTGTATGCAAGTGGTGATTCAATAATGAATTTGTGATTTTTAACAGCTTTATTGAGGTACAACTTACATGCCACAATATGCAGCCATGCGAGTGTACCATTCAAGCAGTTTCAATAAATTCCTACAGTTGGGCAGCCATCTCCACAGTCCATTGTTAAATTAGCTGTCCCTTGTTCCTCTCCTTGCCATTTACCAAAATTCTGTTGATGTCTCTAAACTGCTATCATCTCTTTTCTCAAACTGGTACTTGTTGGCTGATAGGTTCTATATTTCTTTAACTTTAATTTCAGTGGAGTTCCTGGAAGTGTGAAGAGAAACACACTTGTTCAATTAGTCGTATTTCCCTGGATGTCTCTAACATTGTTTTGAATTGAGGCATATGTATTTTCACAATTCTAGTTCATCTTCTTTGTTACTAATAAACTACTTAACTTGAATCTTGTTCCAGGTGTCTTGGCTTTAGCTTCCTTACTCCTATTCTATTCTGTTCTATTCTACTCTACAAACCACCTATTCTACTTTTCTTTGCCCCCTAACATCTTCTCCTGGCTACAGAATTAATTTATATCTTGTATTCTTGACCTATTATTTTGACTTCTAGGCCCAACTAAGTCAGCTCTGAGATATAACATGACCAGGATCTCACCTTCATTGCTGGAGACTTCCCTGGTCTAGACTATCCCCAGAGTTACTTTTCCTCATTTTTTCGAACAATGACACAGATGTAAAAATTATTTAATGAACCAAGTCTTACCCAAATATCACGTAGAGTCAGTTAACTAACATGTTATAAAAATAAATGCAAACATTACTTATTTATGAAACAAGGCAACGAAAGATGACAAAAACAACAGTAGCTATCTGAAACACAATTACTATAGTTAAAAGTAAATTTTATGGATCTAGATTTAGCATCAGCAGTTAATACCAAAGACCTAAATGAAGGACAAAATAAGAAATTGGTTTTATGAATATCTTGAAGTCTAAGATACTTAGAAATTAATTTTGTAGTTTTTAAAATTGTGATATCAGTTCTACCTAAAGTCACACATTAGTATGTTATGATATAAACTTATGGTAAATATTTAGTAGGGAACATCCCTACAAGTATCAGAAGAGACTCCTCTTGGAGGATCAACATCTAATAAACTAATCATGAGATATACATATCTCGTTATATATATATATATGTGTGTGTATATATGTGTGTGTGTGTGTGTGTGTGTGTGTGTGTGTGCGCGCGCGCACTTCTGGCACCACCTTCCCCAGATGGATATGTCACTGGCATTGAAAAGAAATGAGAAACTGCATACTATCCAGCATACGCTCACCAAGTGTGCCAAGTGATAGCTTCTTGCCAGTGTCAATTTCTACCAAGCAAATGAAAATAATACGGATGCATCCAATAACCAAAAAGTGGCACCTCCTTCTACTTGGACACTTTTCTACATTTTCTCTTACTTAGTTATCACCTTCCCATTCTCAGGTTGTTGGTTAGATGCTGTAGCAGAGACAATTAATTGTCCATCAATATCCATTCTCCCTTTCTTTCCTGTAGTAATAGATAGAAAACCCTTCTCTATACCCACCCCCACTGTTGTTTTCCCTAAGTGAATGGCCGCCCAGCACCTACTGTTCTCAACCTGCCATTCAGCTTGGTGTAACTATGTGACTAAGTATTGAAAAATGGAATTTGAAAGAACTGGTATGTATAGCTTCTTGGTCACTCTTTATGAGAAAATTGTTTTCCTGCATCCCATAGCCTAGAATCTAGACAAAGCATGGCAAGCTAAGGTGGACACTGCAGAGATAAAACTTTGGGGGGATGTCAAACAATAAGATTGAAGAAATCCAGGTCACTGGAGATGTCATGGGTCAGACTGACTAATCTGCCCTGGTCTACCTGCACACATCTGAACCATAACATGTTGGAGAAATAATCTTCTACCTTATTTGGGCCATTGTGTTTTGAGGTCTCTGTTGCAGCAGTTTAGCCTACACCATAACTAACACAGATGGCTCGTATCGCCCTTCAGGGTCACCTCCCATCTGTGAATTCCTTAATATAATCCACTCACGTCATGCTTCTAGCTACCTGCCTGGTTGTCTCCATCACCCTCAAAAATAAGCAGCTCCACAAAAGCAAGGACAGAGTGTTTCCATTGCTTATTACCTGCCACGTGGTAAGAACCATCAATGTGTACTAAAAGAGTGATCCTCAGTCTATATGTGGACCTAAAAGTAATTTCATGTGTTCTAAATATTGTAGCCTGAATGTTGCCAGATGATTTGTTAACTAATTTTTCAGCGAATTCTATCTATGTTAAATCAAGAATTCAGGTTTGTCTTAAAACATAACAGACTTTCAAGTAATATCTTATTGCTGTATAATTTTGAACCAACTCAGGGACAAACAGGTCAACCGTCTATCTCCCAAGACCTCTCCCATCTCTTCCTTCTCCCACTCATCTCTCCTTTGCTTGCTGAATTCCATCGGCACTGGCACCCTCACTGCTAAGGAACTTTGGGCGAGCTGTTCTCTTGGCCAAAAGACACCTATCCAGATATGGTACTGACTTAGTCTATATGAAGAAGACTTTCCAACCTCCTGCCATAAAAGGAACCCATCCCACCTCCTCTGGCATTTCTCATCTCCCTATCTTGCTGAATTTCTCTCCAGAGCCTATACTCAAGCAGGATAATAGCACCCAGTAAAGAGTCATTGAAATAATACTTTCGTCTTCTCTGCTTTAAAAGTGTTATAAATTACTACAAATAATATATATCTAATGGCTCTCAGTCACTTTCTAGTCTTAAGAAAATACATCCATTTCAACTACGAAAAGAAGGTGGCATAACTACTGCTAAAATAAAATGGTCAGACCCTCAAAAGGGATCAATATATAATAATCATTTTTCTGTACATAACATGTATAAAGAACTTTTAGAATCATTTTGATGAAAGTTTAAACCAGATTCAAACTATGAAGCTATTTTTTAAACATAAATAAACTCTTTTTTGAGAGAGGTGATATCACTATATCACTTTAAAAAACGTTTTTAATAAATCACTAAGTATATTAGAAAGAATTTTCTGTTACAGAGTATCTTATTCTAATAAATTAACTGTAAATGCAATGCATGACCTGAATACCTCAAAATATGCACCAATAAAGTTTATCACTTATAAACAGAATGATAGAGGAGTCAAGACAATATTTCTTTTTAAGTAAGCCTTCCACTACAGCTCCAATCAAACCTCAAGACATTCGCCATCTAAGTAGATGTTTTAAAACCAAGTCAAAATGCATAGACACAAATCTTGGGTCTGCCACTTGCTAGCTTTGGGACAATGGAGCAAAAACTTAATTTCTCTACTTCTGTTGCTATTACAGATAAAAATTACACATGAATAGGGATATGTGTACATGTATATGCAATTTGTTTAGTGCAATGTCTAACTCATATTAAATGTGAAATACATGGTAGCTACTATGATGACATTTTCAATACGGAAACATGATGTGTTTTCAGATAGCTCCATGATTATTATATTTCTAAGTAGGCATATGCACAGTTACATGGGTCAAGATATACCCAGGCATATACTCTATTCTCTCAGTAAAATTTTGATTTTAACAAACTATTGCCCATTGATTATCAAATAAAATTAACTAAAACCTAGAGTAAATAATCACTGTTCATATTAAAGTTATTCTCTGGCATTCAGAACACAAGAAAATTCCTAGGGCAACTATCTGTATTTAAGCAATCTAATAAGGCCACTCCCTACATCAAATTCTCCGGCTCCGGGATGTTTTCCTTTACAAAAGAGAGAACAGGAAGGAAGCGGAGCCAAGATGGCGGACGAGAAAAGCCGCAGTCGGAGTGTCTCTGCAGAAAGACAGATTTTAGAAGAAAGTGAAAAAAATAAGCGAGCAGAGAAACATAGATCGGGTGAGGGTCGGAAGGAAGGGTGCCTGAAACTACAGGAGACTCCACGGGAAGACGTTGCGGAGGAGAACTGGAAGGAGAAAGGTCCCGAGAGGCTTGGAGACCAGCAACAAGGGTAGGTGGAGCGGTTAACTTCCCCTCCCTTGCATCTCGGACTGCTGGTGGCTCCTGAGCGGCTGGAGAGACCTGCCGACACCAGCCCAGAGACGGCTGAGCAGTGGCCTCTTGCGGACTCGGCGCCGGGCTCCCAGCCCCTGCGGGGCACCTCCCCGGGCACAGACCCGAGCCTAGCGGCAGACGCCATAGTGCCCCATTCTCTCCTTCCCCCTCCCTACCCGTGGGTGCCCAGAGAGACAATTTAGCTGTCACACGGAGGCATCTCCAAGGAACGGACCTTTCCTTCTGGGGCCCTACAGCAGACTGAGGGGTGCTCAGACTGCGAGTTCCCTACCTGCCAGCCCTCCCAGGTGCTACTTGCCTCGGGACTCCAGGAGAGTGGGGCAAATCCCCAGGTGGAGTGAAATCGATACAGCTTGGGCACCCTGCAGGTGATTCGGGACCAGCGCCTCTCCCCCTGGGAGGGTCACGGATTGATCTCCAGGGCCCAGGGGACAGGCCTGCAGACCAGACCCCGTACACCCAGGTCACGATCGCACTGCTCCGGGGCACAGAAGGGAGATCTGTGAAGGAGCCTACTGAGGAGTGTGTGCCTTCAGGGGCAGATCAGCATGCCGAGCGGCAACCCTCCTCCCAAAAGAGGGCTGTGCACCCAGGTCAGGCTGCTATCCTGAGTAGGGAACCTCCCGGCCCACATCACAGCCAGGGAAGATCCACTGACCTGAGGTCCTGCTTGCTGGCAAAGGCCTGGGAGAGGCCACTGAGAGGGGGAGGGTGGAGGGGAGCGAGACTTGCTCCAGAGTGTGGGTCTTGGACAGCCCCACCTCCCAAACCCAGACTTTTTGGCTGAGTGCAGCCATTTCAGCCCCTCCCTACAGCTTTGCACAGAAACAAAGAACGGACCTTTGATCCCTGCTAGCAGCAGTTGTGGAGCCTCAGGGCAGGTTTACCCAACCCAGCCCCGCCCAGACTCACTCCTAGACCTGCCCCCACTGAGATGGAGAATAAGGACACACCGGGAAGTCCCAGGGCCCCATCCACCACCCGAGGCACAAGAGGGCCTCTCCAGAGAAACAAGAGCGGGTTACAGGACCCAAAGACAGCACTGAAGCTCCCTCCTCTCAGCAAGTGCCACCTACTGACAGGGAGGTCATTCTGCACACCCTTTTACTGCATCTTCTGATTCTTCATAAAGGGTGTGGTCGAATCTCACCCACAAACACCACCTACTGGCTCAGAGACTAAACAGGGCGTGTCATTATCCAAACGAAAATCTAAAGGCAAGAAGGAACAACTGATCCAGATGAGAAGGAACCAGCAAAAGAACTCTGGAAGTATGAAGTCTCAAAAGGAAAGCACACCCCCAAAGAGGAACAACAGCTCCCCAGCAATGGACATTAAACAAACTCGGAACATTAAAATAACAGAAGAAGAATTTCAAACATGGATTGATTGCAAGGAAACTGAATGATACACAAGAAAATATGGATAACCAACACAAAGAAACCACAAAAAATATCCAGGACTTGGAAGAAAAATTCACTAAAGAAATTGAAATATTAAAGAAAAATCAAACCGATCTCCTGGAAATGAAGGAATATTCAGGGAACTACAAAACACAGTGGAAAGCCTCAAGAACAGGGTAGATGAAACAGAAGAAAGAATCTCAGAGATTGAAGACAACTCCTTCCAATTAAATAAGTCAGTCACAGAGATTGAGTAGAAAATTAAGAGAAAAGAAATAAGCCTACAAAAAATGAGGGATTAGGTGAAAAAACCGAACGTGAGGGTGACAGAGATTCCAGAAGGTGAAGAAGAAAACACTCAAGGGCTGGATAAGCTATTTGAAGAATTAATAGAGGAGAATTTCTCAGGCCTTGCTAAAAATTTAGATATACAGGTACAAGAAGCTCAACGGAACCCAGGGAGATTCAATGCAAATAGGAAGACACCACATCATGCAGTCATCAGATTGACCAAAATATCCACTAAAGAGGCCCTTCTACGAGCTGTAAGGCAAAAGAAATAAGTAACATACAAAGGAAAGCCCATCACAATAACGCCAGACTTCTCAACTGAAACCTTACAAGCAAGAAGAGACTGGGAACCCATTCTCACTCTTCGGAAACAGAATAATGCCCAGCCTAGAATCTTGTACCCTGCAAAACTAAGTTTCATAAATGAAGGAGAAATAAAGACATTCTCAGATAAGCAAAGACTAAGGGAATTCATGAAGACAAGACCAGCTCTCCAAGAAGTACTCAAAACAGAATTACACAAGGATCAGCACAATAAACA
Source organism: Propithecus coquereli (assembly GCF_000956105.1). NCBI lineage: Eukaryota > Metazoa > Chordata > Mammalia > Primates > Indriidae > Propithecus > Propithecus coquereli. The sequence continues at coordinate 2,293,752 of NW_012147634.1, read as the reverse complement.
CCCACGAATGTAAAACCACTCAAAAGTTAAAGATCAAAGGCTAAATTCCACAATGGCTCAAGACAGAAAACAAAGCAACAAAATGCAACCCAACAGAATGAAGAGTAATTTGCCCCACTTATCAGTTCTCTCAATAAATCTGAAAGGCTTGAACTCCCCTCTCAGGAGACATAGGCTGGCCGAATGAATAAAAAGAAACAAGCCACGCATCTGCTGTCTGCAGGAAATGCATCTAACCTGCAAGGATGCATTTAGACTCAAGGTAAAGGAGTGGAAATTGATATTTCAAGCAAATGGAAGCCACAAGAAGGCTGGTGTGGCAATTTTGGTCTCAGATAATTTAGTTTTTAAATCAACAAAAGTAATGAAAGACAAAGAGGGTCACTATATAATGGTGAAGGGTACAGTTCAACAAGAAGACAGAACAATTCTAAATATGTATGCACCCAACTTAGGTGCACCAAGATTCATAAAGCAAACTCTACTTGATCTAAACAAATTGATAAACACCAACACCATAATAGTCGGAGACCTCAACACCCCACTGACAGCACAGGACAGATCCTCCACACAGGAAATTAACAAAGAAATAATGGACTTAAACAGATTTCTATAACAAATGGGCCTGACTGACATTTACAGGACATTCTACCCCAAAACCACTGAATACACCTTCTTCTCATCAGCTCATGGGACATTCTCTAAGATTGGCCATATTATAGGACACAAGGCATGTCTCAAAAAATTAAAAAAAACAGAAATCATACCATGCACCTTCTCAGATCACAATGGAATAAAAATAGAAATCAACCCCAACAGAAACTCTCATCTCTACACAAAGTCATGGAAATTAAACAACCTTCTGCTGAACGATTCCTTCATAAACGAGGAAGTAAAGATGGAAATCAAAAGATTCTTTGAACTAAATGCCAAAGTGACACAAATTATCAAAATCTGTGGGACACAGCCAAAGCAGTCCTGAGAGGAAAGTTTATTTCCATAAATGCCTGTATCCAAAAGTCAAAAAGAGCACAAACAGGCAACCTAATGAATTGATTCAAAGAACTGGAAAAAGAAGAACAGACTGACCCCAAACCCAGCAGAAGAAGGGAAATCAGTAAGATCAAATCATAACTAAAAGAAATTGACAACAGGGAAACTATATGGAAGATTAATAATACAAAAAGTTGGTTCTTTAAAAAAGTAAAATTGACACACCTTTGGCTAAACTAACGAAAAACAGAAAAGAAAAATCTCTAATAAGCTCTGTCACGAACAAAAAAGGAAAAGTTACAACAGATGTCATGGAGATTCAAGATATAAATGCACACAAACTGGAAAATTTTTAGAAACACACAGCCTCCCTAGGCTCAACAAGGAAGAAATAGAATTCCAGAACAGACCAATATCAAGGACTGAAATTGAAACAGCAATAAAAAACATTCCAAAAAGAAAAAGTCCCAGACCAGATGGTTTCACACCCCAATTTTACCACACCTACAAAGAAGAACTGGTGCCTATCCTGCAGAAATTATTCCACAACATTGAGAAGGATGGATTCCTCCCCAACACATTTTATGAAGCCAACATAACCCTGATACCAAAACCAGGAAACAGAAACTTCAGACCAATATCCCTTATGAATATAGATGCAAAAATTCTCAACAAAATTCTAGCTAACTGAATCCAGGTGCTTATTAAGAAAATAATCCACCATGACCAAGTGGGCTTCATCCTAGAGATGCAGGGATGATTCCACATACGCAAATCTATAAACATAATTCACCTCATAAACAGAAGCAAAAACAAAAACCATATGATTTTCTCAATAGATGCACAAAAAGCATTTCACAAAATTCAACACCCTTTTACAATAAGAACGTTTAACAAAATAGGCATAGACAGGGCTTACCTAAAAATGATACAAGACGTATATGACAAATCCACAGCCAACATCATACTGAATGGGGAAAAATTGAAAGCATTCCCACTTAGGACTGAAACCAGACAAGGCGGCCTACTATCTTCACTTCTATTCAACATAATGCTGAAATCCTGGTGACAGCAATCAGGCAAGAAAGTGGAATTAAAGGCATGCAAATGGGAACAAAAGAGATCAAACTCTCATTATTTGCCGATGATATTATATCTAGAAAACCCCATGGATTCAACCAAGAGGCTCCTGGAATTGATAAATGAATTCAGTGAAGTCTCAAGATATAAAATCAATACACACAAATCAGAGGCTTTCATATACGCCAATA
>NW_012147634.1:2258442-2290269 GCF_000956105.1 Propithecus coquereli | reverse complement strand
TACAAGTAGAATTACCGTTTGATCCAGCAATCCCATTACTGGGCATCTACCCAAAAGAACAAAAGACATTCTATAAAAAAGACATCTGCACTCAAATGTTTATAGCAGTACAATTCAGAATTCCAAAGATGTGGAAACAACCCAAGTTCCCATCGATACATTAGTGGGTTAATAAAATGTCATATATGTATACCATGGAGTACTATTCAGCTTTAAGAAACAACGGTGATATAGCACCTCTTGTATTCTCCTGGAAAGAATTGGAACACATTCTACTAAGTCAAGTATCCCAAGAATGGAAACAAGCACCACATGTACTCACCATCAAATTGGTATCAACTGATCAACACATAAGTGCACATATAAGAATGACATTTATTTGGATGTCGGGCAGGGGGGAGGGGGAGGAGGGGACGGGTATATGCATACACCAAGATTCAATGGGCACCATCGGGGGATGGACACGCTGGAAGCTCGGACTTGGGGGCGAGGGGGGGCAAGGGCAACATATGTGACCTAAACATCTGTACCCCCATAATATGCTGAAATAAAAAAAAAGAACGGGATTACGTTCTAGAAGGCTAAGAGCAGAAAGGTGAGCAGTATAGTCTCGTTCACAGTGTCACTGCAATGACCTGGAGTGCAAGGAAGAGACAGGTTACGGTGCTGAGCTGACATCACAGGAGACAGAAAAAGGGGAGCGCTCGTTTAGACTTGGGACTTCGCGGCCCGAGCTGTGTGACAGCTGCAGCAGATGTAAGAAAAACGAGACAAATTTAGAAAATGCAATTTAATAAAACAATTTCACAATTTCAGACCCATTAGAAATCATGGATATCTACTCCTTCATTGACAGAAACAACTACTCCAAATGACTACCACTGGATAACAAAAGATACATTGGAAAAAATGTATTTATCTCAACTCTTAACAGGATAAGGCTCGGCATGATTATTGTCTGAATATCCAAATATTAGTGAAAACCAACAGAAAAAATAAATTATTTCTCAGGTCTTTTTAAAATTTTGTGTGGGCTACCTATTATCAAAATCTCATCTTGCTCTGTTAACTTTTCAAGATTGAGGCTTCCCATATTTTTGTCCTTAGAGGCTGAACTGAACTTAAATTTATATGCCCAGGGTCTAACATGCAGTAAATAATATTTGTGGAATGAAACTGAGACAACCTTGCATCCAGTACTTTATTAGGCCTAGTGTAGAGTTACCACTCCAAAAAAGCTCAGGAGACAGACAAATGAATCAACATCTGCTAATGTGTAACATCACACGTACAAAATGCAATGGCGGCACTGGAAAGCAATAGCTAGGTAAGTAAGGCTTGGAGATACAGGACCTCCCTAAGGCAGTAAGTCCTGAAGGATGCATAGGTTAAAGGAAAAATTTTTCAAAAGCCTTGAAGGTAACCAGGAGACTTAGAAGAATGAAGGCGTATGGTGCAGAGGGACAGAAATAAAAGATCTCTGTAGATTCAGATGTTTCTCTAAATATGCACACAAAAGTCACATTTTGATCCTAGCACTCTGGGAGGCAAGGCAGGAGGATCACCTGAGGTCAGGAATTTGAGACCAGCCTGAGTAAGAGTGAAACCCTGTCACCACAAAAAAAAAAAAAAGAAAGAAAGAAAGAAAAATTAGCCAGGCATGGTGGCATGTGTCTATAGTCCCAGCTGCTAGAGAGGCTACGGCAGGAGGATCGCTTGAGCCCAGGAGTTTGAGGTTGCTGTGAGCTATGAAGATGCCACTGAACTCTAGCCTGGGCAACAGAATGAGACCCTGTGTCTAAAAAAAAAAAACAATCACATTTGGGGTCTATGTTTAAAATACTGATTACCTTGGACCCAGCCTCAGGAATTCTGACTTAGTATATCTAGATGGGATCCAGAAATCTGTATTTTAACCCCAATCCTCAGGTGATTTTGGTATAAGTAATCTACCTACCATATTCAGGTGGTCGTATGCCAAGCTGAAGAGTATGAATTTTGCCTTGAAGGTATGGAGAATCCCAGAACAAAACATCAAATGCACCTTTTAGAAAATTTGGAAACTAGATTATAAGAGGGCTAGACTGAAATCAAGAGGACATATAGGAGACAATAAACTGCAGCAATCCAAGCAATACGTAGACGAGGTCCAGGGATGGGTATGATTCCTAGGATGCCATTACAAAAGCTTAAGGTACTTATTTTAAGGTTTCCAGTTTCTTTCATTTCATTTTTATTTTTTGTCTGTAAAATGATAATAAAAATATTACCTACTTATATGATTACAGTAAGCATAAAAATATACTTTCACATGTAACATACCTACTGTTATTAGAACTGGTACAAGATCCATTTTTTACAAATGTTCTTATTGTGCCAATGAAGCAGAAGGGGAAGGAACAGCTAACAGGCAAAGTATTAGGAGGCAGACACCACCATGAGGAAACTCAGGCAGACTTGGAGGAAGGAAAGAAGTGATTAGGGTGATGCTTTTTTGTTGTTGCTGTCTCTTGTTTTGGTTTGGGAGGAGTTACTTTTTATTTTCTAGCGAGTAGATAAATAGTGGGGGGTGCGTATCAGAGAGAAGTTTGGGAGGAAAGATGATGGGTTCAGTTTCACATTTATTAATCTGAGATGCTGAGGATGTCTGAATAGAAATTACTATGTATCTAGAAGTCAGGAAAGAGGGTGAAATGGAGACAGTTTGGGAGTAATAAATAAGAAGTTGAACCCACGGGTTTGGTTATATCAACCTGGGAAAGTATGTGGAAGGAAGAGCAGAAAGAAAAGGAAGCAGTCCTAAGAAATGCCTACATTCAGGGGGCACACACATGGAAGAAGACATGCCCACAGAGGAGACAGAGACATAAGGTAAATAAAAGGAAAACTAAAATAGCAACCAAGGGGATAGTTTATAAAAGGAGGGGCTTCTTGTGTGTAGCAAGAGTGGTAGAGAGCTCACGTAAGGGAGAGATAGGAAAGTACGTTCCCTTTCCTGCCGCAGCCAGTGACAGCTGCGTTGGCCCCAGTCCGTCAGCCTCCTGTGTCCTTATTTTCATGTTACCTTTAAATAGGCTACATGGAAGATTCTAGGTTCTTTAAGAATCTCAACTTCATGGTGGACTCTGTCCACAGACAATTAGCCATTGTCTGTGAAAATCATAAATACCGAAGTAATCATTTTATTAATTTGATTCCTTTGATCTTTTTATTGTCTACAACTATGCTGAGCCCATTCTTCATCTCCTCCACCTTTATACCATCTTCTACTCAAATGCACGTATAAATAACACAGCTTAAACTTCACACTTCCAGCTAGAGAAGAGACCGAAGCGCAACGTGTGCTCTCCGTGCTCCCCCCCCCCCCCCCCCGGAATCGACAGGCAGTCACGGCTGCAGCGTGGGAGCTACTGCAGTAGCCCTGGCTGCATCAGATCTCAGAATATAGATGATCCCCATGTCCTGCTGAAATCTTATCTTTAACTCCATAAATCTATTTCTCACACTGAGTCTTAGACAAAGTCATAAATTTATACTAAAATGGTAAACAATATACATGGATAATGTCACTTACAGATAAAGTCCTCGCCAGGGCGCACAAAAAGAGTGTGATGGCTTTTCCAGGCTGTGTCGTATCAGGCATAGAAACTCCGTTTCCACTGCCCTGGTTAAGGCTCTCTCGTGCCGTTACACTTTTGCATGCGTCATTCCTTCTGCCTGCAACGTTCTTGCCCCGTTAGCATCCAACAACATGCACTAAAACTTCACACGTGTTTTCATTTTCACATGTATCTCATTCAATTCTGAGGACAGTCTTGAGGTTCAAGTATCACTCTCCCCATTTTTGTATACAGTTAATGGACCTTTTGAGAGGTAAGTGAAGTTTCCCAGATCACACAGTTAGGAAGTCATGGCCTATCAACGTGAACACAGGCAGGCAGTCTTACCCCAAAACCATTATCTTAACCTGCACACTCTGTTCCCTTTTCTCCCTCTGGTCTTAATAAATTTACTTGATCTTTGAGGCTCAGAAGCTTGGTATCTTGTATACTAAGTCTGTCCTAGTTCTTTTCACACTACAATATAATTGCTGATTTATCAGTTTGTTTAAAATAATATATTGCTCACCTCTTGATGTTGGGGAAATTTTAATGCTAATTCCGCATAAAACCCCAAAAGCAGCTAAGTAGAACTATACACCTGTTAGCTAAAACCACAAAACAGTTAAGCAAAGTTATAAGCCTGTCATAACTGTGCCTCTTGTTATAAGCCTGTTATAACTGTACCGCTTGTAAAAATTGCTGTTAACTGGCTAACTTTTGAATCCTTTTGCTAATTGGTTACCCATTTATGTTTGTATGCTATTGAATAAGTCTAACCCAAAAAAAGTATAAAACCTAACAAAAAGGAGGAAGTGGTGCTCAGAATTTGGAGACTTGTCTCCTCTGGGCCCACCAGCGAGAATAAACGCTGACTCTCCAACTCTCTGCGTGCCGCTCGGTTATTCCTCTGGGACCGGTCGCTGTAACACTTGCTGTAACCTTTGGTTCCCTGACCGGGAAAACCGACCGCGCTGGCCCCTTGAAGCCACCGGATCGGGGACGGGCACAATGGACGGCGGGACCCTGCGACTGCAGCGAGCCGGCGCCGTCCGCCTCTTTGAGGAATCCTCGCTCCTCGGAGTCCCCGCCGACGCGGGCCCCGAACTCATCCGGACGTGGTAGAGAGAAGGACCAGTCAGACCGGTCAGGACGTCGACGAGAAGGTAAGGTGCCGGGACCCTGTCAGGCCCGCCAATAAACACAAGAGTGGCTTCCTAGGCGGAAGAGGAGCTTGATCACCTCCTAAGGTTAGGGACTCCCCTGGGTGGGAACGTGCTAACCTCTTATCTGTTTGAATCTGTCTGAAAGTTTTGGATGAGTGGAGCTCGGTGACTGCTTGCGGTCATCGTGCATGTGGTCCCACGGCTTCGGCTCCAGGATTTGAGTGGGTCCTAACCTGCGGTTCCGTGGCGACGTCGTACGGCATAATGGCGATTCGCTCCCTGTAACAGGGACCGACCGAGCCCGGGGTTTATGCGGGTACGCCTTCGCCAAGACGTGCCTAAGCTCCCGCGAGGGACGCAGCCAGGCGGACACCTGAAACCCCTAACCCTTGTTTGTCCTGCGACACCATTCATGACAAGAGGGGAAGGTCAGGAGAGGGAAAAAAAACCCAAAACCCCAAAACAAGTCAAAGGAGAGTGCTGCCGGTGGTGTAAAGAGAAAGACTGCTGGTGCAGAGATGGGCGGGTCAGAGTCCAAACCAACGGTCCTAAGGTGCATGCTGAAAAACTTCAAAAAGGGCTTTAGTGGAGATTACGGGGTCACTATGACGCCAAGTAGACTAAAAGCCCTGTGCGAGCTAGAGTGGCCAATGTTTGGAGTAGGCTGGCGGCCCACAGGAACCCTTGACCCCTCCACTGTAGGAGCCGTCTGGAGAGTAATAACAGGGACCCCAGGTCACCCGGATCAGTTCCCGTATATAGATTCATGGCTGGAAATTGCCCAGACCCTGCCTTCTTGGGTTCGGTTCTGTGCAGAAAAGGGACAGGGCAGGGTTCTAGTGGCCCAAGAAACCAGAAGGCCCAAGCCCGTGCCCATCCATCAGGAAGCTTCCATGGAAGAGTTGCCACCACCCTACCACCCTTTGCCGGGCCTGCCTCCAAGACCTTCCCCAAGGGCACCAGACACTCCGCCGCCGTCAGTCTCCCCACCACCAGATCCGGCCCCACCGAGTGACGGCACCTCGCAAGAGAGCGGCACCCCTCTCGCCTGCCATCTGCGGTCTGCACAGCCCACAGGGCCAACCCTCCAGATGCCCCTACGTGAGCTGCAAGGCCCGCCACAAGTCCAGGACAACGGGTCCGTCCAGCCAGGACAGCCAGCCCTGTACTACCAACCCTTTTCAACTACTGACCTACTGAATTGGAAGCACCACACCCCGCCTTACTCTGAAAAGCCCCAGGCTCTTATCGACCTCCTAGAGTCCATCTTCCAAATGCACCGGCCAACTTGGGAAGATTGCCATCAACTCCTGCTGACCCTCTTCAACACGGAAGAGAGACGATGGATCATTGGAGGTGCTTGGAGATGGTTACAGGATCGAGCTCCAGCAGGAACCCTAGACGTTGAGCAGTGGGCATCAAGAGCGGTGCCAGAAGCCAACCTGAAGTGGATTTCAACGACCCATAAGGGCGGACCTCACTCGAAAGATACCGAGATGCCCTCCTTCAGGGAGTTCGAGAAGGAGCCAAAAAGCCGACTAACATGAACAAAGTTGCCCTCATCACCCAAAAACCAGAAGAATCCCCCAACGAGTTCTACGAACGTCTCTGTGAGGCATGCCGAATCTATACACCTTTTGATCCGGAATCCAACAAACATTCCGGCAGGAGCCAGAAACTCAAGATCTCATTGGGCTCGCAGGCATTGACTCTGAATAGGACCGGCCAGTTTCCCTGACTCTTGGCCCCCAGAAACCTATGGTCAAAATGATAGTAGGGGGCCAACCAATGACTTTCATGATGGACACTGGGGCAGAGCACTTGGCTGTGACCACTCCGGTGGCCCCACTCACAAAAAGAGAAACAACCATTGTAGGGGCCACCGGAGCTCGAGTAGCTAGGCCCTTTTGCCAATCCCAGATGTGCCAAATGGGGGGTCATCAGATCAGACACAAGTTCCTTTACCTACCAGACTGCCCTGTGCCCCTTCTGGGACGAGACCTCCTGAGCAAACTAGGGGCTCAGATCACCTTCCACCCCGAGGGGACCACAAGTCTCAAGCTTGGCGCTCCAGAAGCCTTTATAATGACAGTCACCATGGCTCGTGAATCAGAATGGAGGCTGTATGACGAGGCCAAGGAAGAACAAAACCCACCCGGCTTCCAACAAGACTTTCCCCTGGTGTGGACAGAGAACAACCCCCCAGGCCTCGTACATCAGCACGCACCTTTGGTGGTCGAGTTAAAACCTGGTGCACAACCAGTCAGGAGGCGACAATACCCAATCCCCAAGGAGGCGCGAGAAGGAATTTGGATACACATTAAAAGACTCAAACAAGAGGGGATTCTAGTGGAATGTCAGTCCCCCTGGAATACCCCGCTCCTACCCGTGAAGAAGCCTAATGGGGAAGGGTACTGGCCCTTCCGAGATTTGTGCCTAGTTAACGAGGCCACGGTAACCCTCCACCCAGTGGTTCCAAATCCGTACACCCTCCTAGGCCTCATCCCCCCCGACGCAGCTTGGTTCTCCTGCCTAGACCTAAAAGATGCTTTCTTCTGCCTGCAGCTCGCTCCAAAGAGCCAGCCTCTGTTCGCTTTCGAGTGGGAAGACCCCCAAACTGGAAGGAAAACTCAGCTCACCTGGACGCGGCTACCACCAGGATTTAAAAACTCACCAACTCTGTTCAGAGAGGCTCTGGCAACAGATCTCACCTCCTACCCACGAGAAGAGACCCGCTGCACACTGGTGCAGTACGTCGATGACCTCCTCTCAGCAGGCACCACCAAAGAGGACTGTGAGCAGGGGACACGGTGCCTTCTCCAGCTGCTCACAGAGGGTATAAGGTCTCTTAAAAAAAACACACAAATCTGTAGACAACAAGTAAAATATCTTGGTTTCCACATTACTCACGGACTCCGCACGTTGGGGCATGAACGCAAACATACCATTGGCACCATTCCAAGGCCTGCTGGGCAGCGACAACTCCGAGAGTTTCTCGGCGCGGCCGAGATCTGCCACATACGGATACGAGGATTCTCCCTAAAAGCCAAGCCACTGTATGAGGCCCTAAGCGGGCCTGACAACAAAGAACTAAAGTGGATTGAAACTCAAGAAAAAGCTTTTCAAGAAATAAAAGACTTGCTTAAAAGGGCCCCCACACTGGGCCTGCCAGATCTCACCAAGGACTTCAACCTGTTTGTACATGAAAAAAGACAAGTAGCACTGGGAGTCTTAACACAGGCTGTGGGACCCTGGCAGAGACCTGTGGCCTACTTGTCAAAGCAATTGGACCCAGTGGCATCGGGATGGCCCCCTTGCCTCTGGGCGCTAGCAGCCACCGTCCTGCTAGTTAAAGAAGCAGACAAACTCACGCTTGGGCAAAACATCCACGTGCGGGTCCCTCATACAGTAGTCTCCCTGATGAATGCTTCAGGGCACCTGTAGCTCTCCAGCAGTCAGCTGGCACAGTATCAAGGACTACTGTGCAAAAACCCGCGAGTCACCATTGAGACTGTACAGACTCTGAACCCTGTCACCTTCTTGCCCACTGAGCCAGGGCCCCCGGACCACGACTGCACCGAGGCCGTGGAAGAGGTCTACGCTAGTCGGCCAGACCTGAAAGACAGCCCGCTGCTGGCACCAGACTTAGAACTTTTTACAGATGGAAGCAGCTTTGTCCAGGAGGGTAAACGTCTCGCGGGCTCTTCTGTCACCATGGTAGACGAGGCCATCATATCAGCCCCTCTGCCTCAGGGCTGGTCAGCACAGAGAGCGGAACTGTGGGCCCTTATCCAAGCTCTCAGATATGCTCAGGACAAAAGGGCCAACATATACACAGACTCTAAGTATGCCTTTGCCACAGTGCATGTTCATGGAGCAATATACAAAGAGAGAGGGCTGCTGACCACAGGAGGAAAAGAAGTCAAAAACAAAGGTGAAATTCTACAACTACTAGAAGCAGTATGGGAGCCAAAAGAAGTTGCAGTCATCTATTGTAAAGGCCACCAAAAAGGCACGGACTCGGTTGCCATTGGCAACCGCCTAGCAGATCAAACAGCAAAGCAAGCAGCCACAATGGGGCATCCAGAAGACAGCACCACACAGAGCCAGATCTTGTTAGCACCCGAATGGCCAACAAGGCCCGAATATACTGCAGATGAAGGTCAATGGGCAAAACTTGAACGGGCTAACAAAGACGCGGATGGATGGTGGCACCTGCCCAACCACACTGTCTTCATCCCCAGTAAACTAGCCTATCCCATTGTCTCCTGATACCACAACTTAACTCACCTGGGAAAGACAGCTCTCACACAATTGCTCACCCGGTATTACTACATAGCCAAACTCCCTTCCATAGCAATGACAGTTAGTGCCAGATGTCGAACCTGTGCCAAAAACAATGCAGCTACCAAGCCAAAGCCAGCCTCAGGAATCCAGTACACCAGGGTATCTCCTTTTGAAGACATAGAAATAGACTTCACAGAAGTCAAACCTAGCCGGGGATACAAATATTTGCTAGTAATGGTGTGCACTTTTTCCAGATGGGTTGAAGCAATTCCAACCCGGACCGAAAAGGCCAGAGAAATAGCAAAACTCCTGCTAAAAGAAATCATTCCTCATTATGGACTGCCCCTCTCCATTGGCAGTGACAATGGACCCAGTTTCACTGCAGAAGTCACACAGATCCTCTCCAAAGCACTTGGAATCCAGTGGAAACTACACACAGCTTACAGGCCACAAAGTTCAGGGAAAGTAGAGCGCATGAACCGAATCCTCAAGACTACGCTTGCAAAGCTCTGTCAAGATACACAGTTACCCTGGGTAGATATGTTAAGTCTGGCTCTACTAAGAGCTAGGTGTACTCCCGGCCCCATCGGGTATACATCTTTTGAAATTTTATATGGTAGACCACCCCCTCTTATTAAACTATTAAAAGGAGATACTAGACAACTAGGAGAACTAAACCTAAACAGACACCTCCAGGCTCTATTCAAAACCATAGCCCACATTCATCAGTCTGTCCTAGAAAGAAGCCCAGTCCCCTTGGGACTCCCTGTTCATCCGCACCAACCCGGGGACCTAGTCTGGGTAAAAGACTGGAAAAAAACGCCTCTGGGACCTACATGGACAGGACCCCACACCGTAGTACTAGTCACTCCCACTGCTGTTAAGGTTACAGGTCTGATATAGTGGATTCACCACTCCCGGGTAAAGAGAGCAGAACCAGACGGAGCAACTGACCACTGGACGGCGCAACCAGATCCACAAGACCCACTTAAGATCCAGTTCAAGCGCCAGCCCAACAAGACCAACAACAACCAACAAACACCACCGGAGACGCAGGACTGAATGAGCCCGCTAGCCTGGACTCTCACTGGACTAGTAACAATCTTAATAGGACTTGGGCTCGGGGCCAGAGCCCTGAGAGACTGGACTATTATTAAAAGACTGGTTATAGCTGTACTTTACTAGGTCCTTACAGGATGTCTCTTTATGTGCTGGTCATGGCTGGGGTTTTTGGGGCCCTCACCCTCGGGACAGGAGATCCAGAAATAAACATCCCATACATATGGCAGTTCACAGTCCGAGAAACTTACCAGATTAAAAAATATGCAACAGGGCAAATAATGGGACAAGCTGACTGCCCAACTGCTGGGTGCCAAAACCCAATCCAAATTCCCCTAACCCTAAAAACCCTTAATACTGCACCAGCACTGTGCTTTACCTATGACCAAACCCAAGCTCGCTGCCAATATAGAGCTGACATCTATGGGGGATGCCCCTACTATTCCTGTAAAATGCATATAATAAACCAACCAAATGGCATTTTCTATAAAAAAAAAAAAACTGATAACAGTGCATATACACTTAAAATAAGAGACCCATGGGACCAGCGGTGGCAGACAGGAGTCATAGGAAGCCTGTATCACTGCCATCTCTATTCGACTCCCCAAAGCGTTCTGTATATCAGCCGCAGATATATCCCAGCCCCTCAGGACCTGATCCAGCTATCTTCTAGCATCGAAAAGGCTGAACAACTGCTAGCTAGCCAACTCTCTGCACAAGGACACAAAGCACCCCTAACAACTTGGCAAGAAATCCTCCAACAAGTTGTTTACTTCCTAAACTCAATCCACCTGCTTCCTTTCAATGGACGCACCACTGTTTCGCATTGCTACCTCTGTGCTTCTCTCCGACGACCCCCCTTGCAGCAGTCCCAGTTGATGCCCATTATAATCTAAACATAACCTCTAGAGAGAGAAAACCACTCACCCTACAGGACATCCCGCTTTGGACACCTGAATGGGAGGGGCTCCAAAGCTCCTCTAACTGTATATGCTACCTTACATCAAACCTCCCCCAGTCCTGAGAAACTCAAATATTGCCAAATCAATCAAACAGTGAGCCAAACCATATGCTCCGGAAAAGAAACTTACTTCTGGTGTAACAAAACACTCGCCCAGTGTATCAACCAAACTTACATGAGTCCATGTTTTCCAGTAGTATTGGTCCCCCAGGTAATGCTTTACAGCCAAGGAGAGCTACAAGGATTACTTTTAGAAAATTCCCAGAGCAAGAGGGCAGTCTTTCTTCCACTTATGGTTGGGCTCACTCTAGCCGCATCCTTAGCTGCCAGGGGGTAGCAGGAGGAGCCCTAGGACACAATGTGATAACCACCCGAGACTTCTCCCAACGATTAGATATGTCCCTAAAAGCCATTGCCAATTCACTGAGCTCATTACAAAGACAGCTAACGTCCCTAGCAGGGGTAGCACTCCAAAACTGGAGGGCGTTAGATCTCCTCACAGCTGAAAAGGGGGGAACATGTGTTTTTCTAAAAGAAGAGTGCTGTTACTATGTCAATGAATCTGGGCTAATTAAACAAAACATACAACAGTTAAATAATATTAGAAAAGAACTACAGGATTACAGCCAAGGTAAAACCTCACTTGCAGAATGGTTTCAGTCTCCTCTAATTGCATGGTTGTTACCCCTCTTAGGACCTGTTATGGCACTTGGGTCATTCTGTCTCTTAGTCCCTTGTTTAATACAGTTTCTCTAACAGCGACTTCAAGAACTTGCTAATGCAGCAGTCACCACTCGCGTAATGGCCCTTCACAGCTATCCCATTGAGGTCGATGCCATTATATAACATTTAAAGGCATCAAAAGGGGGGAATGTTGGGGAAATTTCAATGCTAATTCCACTTAAAACTGCAAAAGCAGCTAAGGAGAATTATGCACCTGTTAGCTAAAACCACAAAACAGTTAAGCAAAGTTATAAGCCTGTCATAACTGTACCGCTTGTAAAAATTGCTGTTAATTGGCTGACTTTTGAATCCTTTTGCTAATTGGTTAGCCATTTATGCTTGTATGCTATTAAATAAATCTAACCCCAAAAAAGTATAAAACCTAACAAAAAGGAGGAACTAGTGCTCAGAATTTGGAGACTTGTCTCCTCTGAGTCCGCCAGCAAGAATAAATGCTGACTCTCCAACTCTCTGCGTGCCGCTCGGTTATTCCTCTGGGACCGGTCACTGTAACACTTGCTGTAACATTGAGAATAAGAGCTGTGTCATTTAGCTCTACATCCCTGTGAGGTGACTGGTTGTGCTTACATTGCAAATAAAGAAGCTAAAGTTCAAAAGTTTAAGAGAATTGCACAAGATTAACTAGCTGGAACAAGACTGAAACTGGGCCCTGAACCCCAGGCCTCTGACTCTCAACCTCATCTGCCTTCCCCTCCTCTATATTATCTTTTAATAAATGAACACAACAAAGTCATTTTAAAATGGGAAGGTTCCTGTTTGGAAACAAATTCATGTAATCAATATGTATAAACATAATCTACCTAAGGCATTAAAACAATGAAAAGAAATAATGCAATGGCCAAGTTGAAGACAAGTAAACCTCATGATTCAGTTTTGCAGAGGCAAACACTGCAATACTATCGAAATTTGGACCACGCTATTAGTTTGTTAACACATCGACTTGAAGTAAGAAGAGAAGAGCTACAGTTGGACATATCAGTACAAGTAAACAATATTTTATTTCATGGATTGCTAATTTTAAAATGATTTTTACCGAAACCTTAAAAAGCATCTGAAAATAGGTAAGCTCAGTAAATTATCTAGTTGATGATAGCTTAGAACTCCTTGCATGCAATTCCTTGATCCAAGTTGGCCAACATTAATCTGTAACAGTCATGCCTAGAAAAAATATTTATCAGAAACATTACAGTATTTGCCAAATCTGAACCATGTATTTATGCTTTATTAACCTATTAAAATTAAAAATTTTCTAGAAACTTTTCCTCCACACATAATGACATACAAAGCCTGCTTTGTGTCATCAGTGAACATGAGTAATTAGAACAGCTGGAACTTACTGTGATTCAAAGTTACACGGTGCAGATTCTCAGTATAACTCATGCAAAGCCAGCTCCTTAAATGCACTAAATGCAGATTGTTGCCATTGTTTGTATCGTTTCACAATACTAAAGCTTTTCTTTTGTTTATTCATAATGCTATAACTTCTGTTCAACTGTCTTTATCTCCTTTATATCTACAGTGCTTAGAAGAGAAGAGGGATGTGTCTCATTTAAATTGGCTTGATCCTGCACATTAAACACTGCTACCTGGAGACAGATTCACTTAACCGTTTTGGATGACAATTCCTGCACAGACTGGTATCATAAGGTTTTACAAAATGAAACAGAATAAAATAGAAGTAACATTAATTTGTGATAAATATGTTCTAAACAGAAACATATTATAACTTTTTTCTGAATCTGAACACCCTGAACACACTCAACAACTGACTGCAAATGTGACTTGTTGTCACAATCCACATACCTAAACTAGCCTCAAACACGATCATCAATTTTAGAATTGATATCTTAGCATAAACTATATCAACACTTAATTTCAAATGTGCAAATCAAGTTTTAAAGTCTTTACACTGAAAATTTTTCAAAAAATTCCTATTTCCTCAGATTCTAATTGGAAATATTTCTCATATCAGTGAATAGTCATTGAGATGTCTGGATTCGATGTCTAAACACTTTACTGAAGGAAACTCAATTTTTTTCTCAATGCTGGCTATGACATTCAGGTCCCACTTACGTAACGGAAGTCATTCATTCTTGCAAATACCACAGATCTCTGCCCAAAGGAAGTAAAAAAGTGCACAAAACGGTCACCCCCATTTTATTTCTGTGAAGAACTGGCAGACAAAAAGAGATGAGGATGTGATGGTTGGAAATTTTTATGAGCCTCTGAAAAGTTCCAGACTTAAGGCATTTGAATACTGAGAATAAAACTCGATAGTATAAATCTTTACTCTTCTTCCTATTCTGCAGCTAATTCTAACCTCCAAAATGATTTTTAGATGGGTCATAGAAAGAAAGAAAGAGTGATGGCGGTATCTGGGACGCCGTCGCAGCGGCAGACCACGGCAAGGCTGTGAGCTCACAGCACTCGGTTTCAAGATACCTGGAATTCCGTGTCATTTCTATTCCAGTGAAGTGACCAGTGTCCCATGAGGAACACTTCACAATTCAAGAAAACTATAGGACATATTATATGTGAATTTCTGAAGTCCTTTTGAGTTTCCATTTTTTGATATTAAAATGTACTATTTCATAAAATACTAAAAGATAATTCTAAGTAGATACATATAATTGCTATTAACCAAAAGAAATTTCACGTTAAAAATAAATAAATAGAGCTAGTAGTTAGATGAGAGAGAGAGAATTTTTTAAAGGAGTCAGCTCACGCTGTGTTTCCGTAAACCCTTTCAGGAGAAGGCGTTTACCTGAAATGATGCCACAGTAACGACTGTGAAGAGCTGACTTCTCTGTGTCTTTTTCCTCCGTGGACCTTTTCTGCCTATATACGCGGTGTGGATGACCCGTTATGGCCATTGTATCATTGAGTGGCTCAATAAATATGAAGTCCTCATTGAGCTGTATAAATCCCATCTGGAATATATAACACAAAAACATATGTAAGAAGTATCATTTAAAAATACCTTTTTAGGTTCTTCTACTCAAATATTCTGTTTTCTTTAACAAATGTGCATACGGTCTTCTAGAGAAACTGTTTCAGCAACCCCACTATTACGGTAACTATCTTCCCATTTTATGACTTCATCTTTATGTACTTTATTGCACTAGCATGAACTTCATTTAGTTAGTCTTAGCCTGTGTGGGTGGGAGGCCAGACGCCAGCGACAGATGCACAGTAAAAATTTTGGAATGTTAAAGGCTCACTTTGGGAGACCCACGGGGTCACTTATATGTACAGCGTGTACAGAAAGAGCAATACAGTTTTTAACTGCATACACAACACAGTCCAACTTTTTGACAATTATTCAATAAAGTAATTCACGTAACATATCAAGGCAAATGTAAGAGACATAGCATTGAAATTAATACATAAAATATTCTCAAAGCCTTCTACTAAACATTTTTAAAACCTTTAAGGAATAAATTAGAAAAAAAATGAAGCATCACTTACATAAACAAGTTTCATTTCATACAGTGCCATGTTTTTAAAAGTCATCCAATTGTGAGACAGAAGGTTAAAACTGTAAAATATGGTTATGATCAATGAAAAGAACTCATAACAAATAGGTATCCTTGAACTATATGGAGGATACGCTTAATCATTTCTTCCTTTCTTTTTTTAGAATATAAATTTACATTATAACTAGGAAAGTGTTCTGCATGGAATAACATGAAATAACTTGATATTTTCAATTTTTATTATTTAACTCTACATAATTAATATATATAAATTGCATACATTTGACTATGTCACCTCTTTAGCAAATAGTTTTGAAAAAAATAACCCACTAAAACCTTCATTATTCATACCCAATCTGCAAATATCAAAGTTCTTAATTCTGTTTTGTATTACCGATATGAAATGTATGTAAAATTCATTTAAATTTGATCCACATATAAGTAGTAGTACAATAGTAAAATTATATCTTCAGATATAGTAATTCTTCCAAACTGAAAATTAAGAAAACATAAATCTACTCTGAAAAAAATTCATATTTTCCTTGAAAGTATGGAAGAATTATTTTTAAATGTGTTTACATTGTTAGAGTGTGTTGCATCTTCTATACAGAAAGCCCAGGCAATCGCCAGTATGCACCTCATTTTATTCTGTACTGAATTGACACTACAAGACACGTTAAAAAGTAAACCTAAAAATCCTAATCAATCTCAATTTATTGAATTTTTATATCATTAAAAAAATTCTCAAGAACTAGAATAAGCCATTCCATCACCTCTATCTGTCCTCCTCCTCTCTCCCTTCGTCTCTCTCTCTCACCCACACACATGCACACATTTGGGGATAGGAGGTAATGTAAAAAATATTAACTCTAATAACTTTCAAAAATATTAAGTGTATATGTTTGAGCCATATATGTTTGTGTAATTTTAATATCCCTTCAAATAAATTCTTTTATTTTCTGTACAGATTTTACTTTTCCGAAATCTGAAACTAGCTTGAATTTTAAAGTAATTACATAAAATTCAGCAATGTTTTACCTTGAGCTTAATTTGATGAGAAACAAGAGAAAAATAAATATAATAAATATTAATAGCCATTAAAGATGTAGTTCATCTACCCATGGATTGAGAATAGGTGGTTTCACATTATATGTAATGGACCCTGATTGTGAAAATATAGAAATATGTTGTTCTTGTCTTACACATTTGTGTAACTTTGAGATTCACAAAGTATCCCAGGCCACTAATAAAACTGACAGTGTGGCTGATGATTAAGATAATAATTATTATGTTCAGTTAGAACATGCTCAGTTTACCTAAATCATAAATTTGCTATCCAATACATTCTTTCAACAGATTATAAACATGCTTAGATTTATAATAAACCATATAAAATTTAATTGCATACTATCACATAACATTTAATGACTCCTAGAAGAGAATCCGAACTTAGATTATTTGGGTTCATAACCTACTGTCAGTCATGCAACTATAAGAAAGTTATAGTACCTTTATCTATACAATAACTTCATAGGGTTTTGTGTAGAATAATTTTTTTAAAACACAGGTAATGATCTTATCATGGGGTCTGAAAATGGGCAGCTACTCAATGAATGTTCACTGTTATTTTTACTTTAATAATAAGGATAACCATAATAAATATAAGCACCCAAATCTTTGAGTACAGACTGAAAAACTAACAAGAGTCCAAAGAGTCAAAGTGTATTAATATTCGTATCCCCCTATTAGCACATTAAATATTGTCTGAAATAAGTGTTTTGTTTAGTTTAGTTAGGATTTGGGAGCTTCTTTGCAACATAACTATCTGTTGCATTAGAATTTTATATCTACTGACATTTTTATGAACAAGAAAGACACTTTCAAAAGGAAAAGGAATGTTGGAGTAAGTACAAATGATGACTCATTCATTCAATACTTGTTCACGGTCCAACCACTGTGTGCCAGACTCAGTTCACTCTGGGGCACACTGAGCTCCAAATGTCATGATGTGGACTTTCTATCTGAGCCTGCGATACTGTCCTATGATACACGAAGTGCTCTAGCTAGGGTATGTATCATTCAAGATACTGGCTTGCATTAAAGCAGCACTGTAGAATATCTTCAGGTTTTCTGTGTCCCCACAAATGGCTCACTTCTTCTATTAACAAAATAAATTGTTTTATCTGTACTGTTATTGTACAAGTCACGGAAGAATATAAACCCATATTAACCTCTCTACACACATGCCCCTGTGTTGGAAAATCCACGATCAGGCAGCATTTGCTTTTAGTGCAAATATTGTCCTCTCAATTTTAGAAGGAAAAAAACTATGTGAATTAATATGGCATAATACATTATTTAAAATAAATGCAAAGTATGTAAATGTTTTTCTGCTAGATTATACTTTTTAATTTTTCAAAATAATTTTAACTATTTTGAGGTATTTTATAGAAATACATGGAAATGAAATTAAGTTTAACAGTTGCTTTCTACTTTATGTCTGACATGGCATTTTCTCATATGGTGGCATGTGTTCTTTTGTCATTTAATGTTATTTTTTGATTTCACAATTTAGTAGGAATTTCAGCATCTTTGCAATTTAGCATTGCTTATGTGAAAATAAGCTATCAGTCATTTCTTTTCTTAACTGCTTCTTATTTTTTTTCTCTACTTATGTGGCTCTGTGAGTTTTAAAACAACCATTAACGTTGCCCTCCATGTAGGTGTATTGTACCACCCCCAACTTCCAATCACAACATGGAATCTGATGTGGCCCATGTACAGGGATATTTATACATGGTTGCTTCAATTCATCAAATATAAATGTATCGTTTGTTCCAATTCAGATTAATTATGGGCTGTTGAACAGAGGAACAGATCCTAAAGTTCTAATGCAGGCCTAACGAAGAAATTAGAAGGAATGGAAAGCAATATGGTACTCTCCACTCTTGTTCCCTCTCCTACTAGAATGACAGTTCACTTCCACTGCCTCACTGCCCATCCCCTTATGTAAGCCAAGTATTAATATAGTTTCAAGTTTTCTTTTCATTCTTTCATGGTCCTTCCTTAACATTTTCTTTATCTTCCAGAACCTTAGTTTTTTAGGCAGAGTTTCACTGAACTAGCTGAAGGTAATTCTTTGAGGCTCAGGTGAAATATATGTATTGACTACTCATTAAGTATTGGATATTGTAAGCATCTGTGATAATATCCTATTTTTTAAAAATATGATCTTGTAATTCCACCTCTGGGTATATATCCAAAGAAAATGAAATCAGTATGTCAAAGATATATCTGCACATCCATGTTCATTGATGTATTATTCACAATAGCCAAGATAGGAAATCAACCTAAATGTCTATCAATGGATGAATGGATACAGGAAATGCATACACACACACACACACACACACACACACACACGCACACACACATTCAACACAAGAAATGATAAATATGTCAGGCAATGGATATGTTAATCAGCTTGATTTAACCTTAACCTTTCCACAGTGCATCCATATAGCAACACAACATTTTGTACACCATAAATATGTATAACTTTTCAATTAAAATAAACAATTTTAAAATATATAGCATATCACAAGAACTAAATGTCACAAATGCTAAAGGATATAAGAAAGGTGATAGATCATTATAATTTCAGGATATGAAAAAGGTCTCGAGGGACAGCAGGATTTGGTTAAGCCTACGGCCAGGACGCACCTTATGAGAGGAGGCACTACAAGCAGGGACGAAGGATGGAGAGGCAACCATTTTAAAAGATGTGGAGGCAGATTCTTCCCTAGAGCCTCGGGAAGGAACATGACCCTGCTGACACCTTGATTTTAGCCCAGTGGGATCTGCATCAGACTTCTTTCTGACCCCCAGAACTGTAACTGTAAGATAATAAATTTTGTTGTTTTAAGCCACTAAAAAAAAAAAAAAGCAGCATGATCTCAATATTGCATATAATATATATGCAATGAAAAAGCTAGAAGGAAGTATGCTAAATGATAACAGTAATTATCTCTGGTCGATGAGAGAGAAAATTTTACTCTTTTCTTTACCTAGTCTCTGGAATTTAATACAATATTTTTTCATTAGCTTTATGAGTAAAATACACACACTCATTTTTCTAAAGACAGCCCTGAAAACTTTATTATTATTATTACCCATTGAAATAACGATTAAGAAATGAGCAATTTTTAAATAAATAAATAAATAAATAAAAGATGTCTGATGTGAGCAGAGAAATGGGAAAATGCAGCCAAAATATAAAATGAATCCACAGAGTTGAAAAAATCAAATGACAATGTTCTTGATGGGAAAAAGAAAGCTAATGTCTTGAATATCTTAGGATAATCAGTCTATTGTCCCAGTATAAGGCATACCAGAGAATCAGTGAGATACCAGAAGGAACACAGTGTTTTGTCTGTAAACAGTGGCAATAGAAATTGCTGATAGGGTCTGGCATCAGTACATATTTGTAAAAATATTTTAGACCAACGTCCGATGCCCTACATGATCTGAACTTCTGTGTAAGTTTGGCTTTATTTTCTTAAGTATTTTCTTGTATGGTAAGGTTATAGTGTATATCTCCTTAAGTAAATAAAGCATTATATAGTTTCAAATGTAAGCATAAGATAGGGGTTGGCATAAATTATAATGCCATACATGTGTTTTATGCTTTATTCAAATAAAATGTCTTTTCAATATTACTGCAAATGGGAGTGATTTCTAATGAATTTGTGTATTCTATATTTACATATAAATCTATATGAAAATATATTTCTGACACCACATCTATACTATTGTCTTGTCATTCTAAAACACCCTTGCTGACTCGACCCTTTTAATGTTTTTCCAGTATGCCCAGAAAGATAAACTCAAAGCCCTTAATGAAGCTATATAAGGCATAAAGCTACGATAAACTCTTGCCACCTCTCCAGTTTTATTTTCACTACTCAAACTTCATATGTAAGTGTAACAAATAAACTTTAACTGTTTGAACAAACATTTTATTTTAACATATTCCAGAATAACTTCTAGTCACACGATTACATCCTGGTGCACTGCACGTGCTGTCTTCTCTTTCCAGAATGCCCCCGTCCCTGTGAAGAGCTATCAATTCTTCACAATCAAGACCCTGCCCTTTGCCCAAAGTAACCACTGCCTTCCCTATCCACCTCTACACCATACATTTTCTGTTGTTGCACTAATATGTCTACCGTGGTTATTGTTTTATGTCTCTCAAGGAGCTACCTGAGAGGAGAGTTTTGCACAGTGCTTATCCTCATGCCTTCAGTGCATAAGGCCTGGCACATAATAGGTGCTCAAGGAATGTTGCTTTTAACTTGATGTACTCTTCTATATTGAGCTAATAGAAAATATATCCATTCACTGCTTTGAAGAGCATGTATTCACTTCACCTGTGACTTCATCTTAGGGAAATGTAAAATTTTATTTCTTCCACTGGGCAACATTTCTTTCCAATGTTGCCTTCCTTGGACACCCAAGTAATATCTTTAGAAAAATCTTTTGTGTGGCAACGTTGTTAACATCATTCCATTTTCCTTCCTAGCCAGAGGGCATCAAAGAGAATCATAAAACTACAGTGATAGAAGGAAACTTAGAAATCATCCAGACATTATTAGAACTTTAAAATAAAGAAAACCAAGCCTTAGAAATATTGCATGGCTTTCCCAAAATCAAACAGAAGTAATGTGAACGTAAGAGCTAGAGTGTAAGCCTCCCAATTTCCAAGTTAATTTTTCGTTTTAACACATCACTCTGTATTTGCTTGCTACCTAAATTCTACTTGCCTTTCTAGTCTACATTGTAGTCCCCTTCCCTTACCGTGAAGACTCAAAAACTTGTTCTGAGGCCATCCACAATTTCTTTTATATTCTCTTTTCTAAGGCATTTCATCTTTGACCACTTCCTCCTCCACGAATTTGCTCTGGTCTTGTCTTCTCTAGGAACTATTTGTTTCCTTAAACATGTTGTGTTCTTCATTCCAAGGCAGGTCTTTGGTCAGAAATTGTTCTCTGCATCTACTGCTTTCAATGGCTTGGTCACCTCCTCTCTGGAATGACTCCCCAACTCTCCCTGCACCCCAACCGCTCCCCTCCAGATCTATTCTCCAGTGGTACCATCATTCCTCCAAGTGTGTATACCTTTTTACGGCTCCAGCATTTCTTTTAGTTAACCAGGTTAAAAATTATATCATCCTTTACTTTTTCTTTCTCAAACTTAAAGTATTTACAAAGAAAACAACAATATAAGATAATAATTTGCCTGTATAATAGGCACTTTATATGCACTATTTCATTTAATCTACACACCAAGCTTGGGACACAGAATTTCAGCAGTTTTACAGTTGAAAGAAAGCGAGTTTCAAAAAGATTTACTGTGTCCTAAGACCACATATCAGTTTGTGGTGAACACAGGATTCAACCCAACAGCTGCCTGGCTTCAAGTGCATGCTGCCTTTATGAGGCTATCTGCAAAAGGCTAGGCCAGCCATATGACTTTTGTTTCAAATAATCCTCATCTTTAAAAAAGTTTGCACTAAGGATTTGGATGTCAAGCACAACACCTCACAGATGGTAGATATCCAATATCTGATATCAATAACAAGGCCAGGCTCCATCCCTCACAAAGCAGAAGACAAAAGTACTGCATGGAAGGCTCTGAACTTTATCCTAAGCTGACAGTTCTATGCGATCAGACTTCTTTGGTGCCAGAGACACACTGGCTTTCTCAGTGGGCTGAGGGTTTCATCCCCAGGCCTCCTTCATGGGTGGATGCCCAGCAACTCTCCACTGAAAGCACCTGGCAAACGCAGAGCTCAGCAATCACATCCCATAATGCTAGCCGCCCCCCAAGAACTTTTCTCCTCCTTCTCGGTATCCACCAACAACTCCCATCCTAGGGAAGCCAGAGAAATCCTAGTGCCCTGAGCAAGAGGAAGGAAAGCTCTAGGTCGGGAAATAACGAGGACTCTGACCCCATCCATTCCCTCCTTTTCTCCGCATGTGATTTGTTCCGAGAAAGCCTGAATGTGGAGGGCATGTGGCAGAGAAATTTTAACTTTATGTGAATTTGGACGGTTTGATGATCGTGGAATAAATATTTTAATGTCCAAACAGAGACTTTTTGTGACTAAATTTACTGAAGGCTTTCTTACAACCTAAAAGTAAACAAGACCAGAAGTAAAACGGGGGTGGGAGGGAAAGCCACAAATGTGTTTTATTATATCCCTTGAGTCCTGTTTACTCAATGAAAGTCCTACAAGGGGTTACAAAGTGAAGCGCAAATGGCCCATCAGATGAGAGGACACCTGAGAAGAGACCTAGCGTATGAGAAGTGGCCGGGCCCAGGTGTAGGGGACAGCATCCTAGGCAGAAAGGAAGCAAAGTCCTGAAAAGGGAACATGCCTGGCATGTCTGAGGAAAAGCAAGGCCAGTGCAGCTGGGACAGAGTGACAGAACGGGACATGACTGGCCCGGGCATGCCATAGCAGCATCATTTATCGCTTCATGTTGAAAAACGAACCCTCATGGAAGTCCTCTTTGGTCTACAAACCATCTGTATTTTCTTGGACACTGGTTACAAATTTTACTACGGGTGATTCATGAGGACTTTCTATGTTATATTCTTTCAACAGTCATATTTTATTTAGATAATTATATAGGAACATATTTCACTCCTATGAATGAAAAAAATATGCTTTCTCTTGCATTTTCTTGTATTGCCATCCTTTTCTATCTTTTCCTCTGACATTTTATAGTGAAATGGATTTTAAAGGGTTTTAAAATGTTCCCTTTTAACTTTATTATAGACAGACAAGATCAAAAGTATGATAATAAATGGCAGCTGCTCTTTGCCCTCTATGTTGGAGAAGTGAAAAGCAAGTGGCAAATGCCTGTAATGTGGAAAATGAATGCCCCATCCTGACGTGTAGTTATCCAAAATAACGATTTTTGTTGTTGTTGTTGTTACTATGATAGTTCCCTCATTTCTATCTATAAACTCTAATTTTTGCTCATATCAAGAAATGGTATTGATTCTCATATACTTTCTCATATTCATTCATTTACAGTAATCTCTTGTGGCTTATAACAATTTTTAATTAATCCTTTGAGATGACTATAGATTCTCTAACTATGCAGAAAACATGTTAAGAAATAGGGAGCCAATTCAGTTTTAAATCTATTTTGTAGCTTTATTAACCAGCCTCGCCAGAAGCTAGTATGTTCCATTGTATCTTTCTGATGATTATTTAATGTTAATTACAAACATACCTATTGAATACCTACCATACAGCAGCACGCAAGGCACTGAAGGATTCGAGATGAAAACAGATTGAATCCCTGTCTTTACAGACCTTCTATATTGGGGGTGGGGAACAGAAAAAATCAGGTATTTAGACAAATATGCTTGAGAAATTATAAATTGTAAAAAGAATTATCAAAGAAATAAACAAGGATCTGAGAGAAACAGAGTGGAGGCTGAGATGCTAGTGAGGGTGGCCCAATTAAGCCTTTCTAAGGAGACAGCATCTGAGGCAAGACCTACGGTAAAAGGAGCAGCAGCCACATGAAAATGAACGCAATGCACGTGGAAGAAGGACGGGGTCTCAGGTGGAAGAATACCACGCATGGAGGCTATCATTCTGGAATGTATGTGGGCGGAACTCCACATACCTACTTTGCATGCACAAAAGTGTGCACTTTTAAATTATTATTCATGCTAACATATGTTTGTGTCCCACATGTCACAGTAAAAGATATATGTTTTAAAAATAAAAACCAAATAATAAGTAATATAGCTATAGTACTTAGCAAGATGGAGGCAAGTACCAGAGGAAATGGAATTGCCGCGGTAGGGCAGAAATCTAAAATGGGAACGAGGGGCAGGATATTTTATTTTTTCTACAGGGTGTCCCAAAAGTCGCCACACGTAGGGAAAATGGGAAATTGTTTTGTAGCTAAATGTACCTTTCTTTACAAAATATTCATTACAATATTTCGCAAAATTTTTCCTTTGTATGGAGACTTCTGGGACACCCTGTAATATAATTTTTATCTTAAGCATTGACTTTTTAAATGATTTACGTATGGCTTTGATTACACTTTAATTTAAAAGAAAGGTTGAGATGGAGAGACGACAAGACTTGTTGGGAGCCTACTGCATTAGTTAAGGCAATAAATAATGCCGGCATTAGCGTAACGCCCATCAGTGAGGAAACCTACAGACCAGCCCTGACTCAGTCACGGCACTGACAAGCTGGCGTGCACACAGAGGCAGCAACGCAGTCACACACACACGACCACAGACGCAAAAACAGCACAGAGAGGTTGGCAGGGCATGATCCACGTACAGCTCTCAAGACCGTGACAAGACATTTAGATTTCATTTGAAGTATAACTTGAAGCAAATGACAGTTGATGGCATGATCTAAGTAAATTCTAAAGAAAATTGTAAAGATCTTTTTTGGAAAACAGATAATGGGATGACAAGAGTAGAATAAGGAGGACAGTTTGAAGTGAGTTCTAATAGTCCAGGTGTAAGATCATGGTAGCTAGACTAAGGATGTGGAGAAAAGTAAATCTATTAGAAATTTATTTTGGATTTTCACCCAAACCAGAGGGCAAACATCCAAATGTGTTAATGGTGTGATGCTGGGATATGGGAACAGTGGCACAGAAGAATTAAGGATGACTCTAAAGCTTTTGGCTTTAGTATTTAAGAAGGGAAGACAGGTGCCCTGTAATTGAGATATAAAAGTCAGATCCTCGAGCTGAAACAGATTTTAGGGATAGAAAATCAAAGTTTCTGATGAGAACTTACTAAGTTTGATACATCTGTCAGACATCCAAATGGAGAAATCAAGTAGACAGTCAGACTAGGGGAGCTTACTGGATGATTCTGAGCCAGAGACATATATCTGGAAGCTGCCAAAATAAAGATAATTTTTCAAAATATAGGAATGAATGATTTTATCCAGTAAGAAAGTATAGAGAAAGATCAGAAGGGAGCCTAAGATCAAACCCCGAGGACTTTAACACGGACAAGAAGAGCAGGCTCTAACAAGGGAAACCGACGAGGAAGGGCTACGTGAGGCTTGAGGAAAGGTGGAAGCTAGTGTAGTTGACCAGAATTAACTCTTCTCTAGAGTTAGATGTTTCTAAGCAGCTTAGAAGAAAAGACAGGAATAAACTCTCCTTCACTTCACTGAGGAAACTATTGCCCCTGTCATTAGTTGCTCAGGTTCAAAATGTTAGTAGTGTTATGCAAGATGATCAAAGGTATGTGTTCATGCTGTTAAATTCAACAGCAAAAACTGAACAAAGAAACACCCCATGCCTTCATCCACCAGGATTCTCAAAAGATATAACCATGTGACTTCCTTTGGCTGCAAAGGAAAGAATTTTACATATCCCTTATCGTTGAATCAAGAGAATTTAAATTTCTTAACTACCTAACTTTTCTTGACCTATATTATTTCTTAAACAACAAAAAAGGTGGCTTCCACTCACCACCCACCCTAGCACTGAATGAGTTAGTACACATCCGGTTGTACACCTGGTTGTCAGAGGGTTAGTCACTCTGATTTTCAGAGCCATTCACCATGGCGATGAGCACTGGCAGCACTGGTCTCCTGCAATGCCAGTCCAGCTCTGTGGGTCTGGTGGAACAGAACGAGACCGCTGCGAAAGCGCACAGCTGTGGCTCCGGGAGGCACTCATCGTGCCAGGTCTTGCTGGTGACCTCACAATTGACAGAGACTTGCCAACCTCCTACATGCCCCTAGAGAGTAGATGGATATTCATTTTACCATGGAAACAAGATTAGTGGAGCAAACTACTCACAGGCCATAGCACTGGTACTCAGAGACATGGAAAATCTGCTACAGCTTATTTTCAGGATTCAATTAAAGGTCAAATGAACGCAATAATTTACTCGGCAATATTTACTGAGTGCATACTCTGGGTCAGTTAATGTCCTAGATGCTGGAAATACAGCAGTGTACAAAAAGGGCAGTCATTTTAAAACAGACTGTCAATTTTAAGTAGCTTACCATAACTAAAGACTTTACTTATTGTAGATTTTAAGTCTTATTTCGTATTTGCACCCACATCAGCAAAATGTAGTGACGGTTTTTTAAAAAATTTTTTTCCATTTAGGGCCCTTGGATCCCACATCCCCATTCTGAATGACATTAAATAATATGAAAGAAATTATAATGTTTTCCCTCTTAAAAGGATCAATCAACTTTGTGCCAACAAAGTTCTTCTTACAGGGTCTGTTTCTTAACCATAACATCCCCAAATACAAATGTATATATGCTGAGGGAGAATTTTAAAAACACACTTGAACTTTTTTTTCTTCCTTTCCTTTCTTTACTCTCTCTTTTATACATGTCCCACCAGTTAGTACAGAGGCTAAAGAAACTAATGGAATCTCTTGCTGATTTATCAGAGGCTGCCTTGGGAGATGATACACCTAAAGCGCTAATATAATACAGTATAAGCCCTGAAACCCAAGCACCAGACTACATCAGGACTACTATGTCCACATATCTTGTTTTAGGAAAGACATTTATAAACGAGAGAACATCAGAAGAAATTAAGAGCCAGTGCTTCCAAATTCTACCCAGAAAAGGAATCCTTCACCAACATCACTGATAAATATTTCAAATTCTGTTTATGCATTTCAATACCAGTAGAGCAATTAAACTTGGAAGCAACTCAGCTCTCTACTGGACAGTGATATCCTCAGAAAGATTTTTATAAAAGGTTCAAAGGTACAGAAAGCCACTACGTTTTACTAAGAGTCCAGATTCTGTACCTTTTTTTTTTTTTCTCAAGAGACAGGGTCTGACTCTGTTGACGAGGCTGGAGTGCAGCAGAGCAATCGGGTTGCTGCAGCCTGGAACTACTGGACTCCAGCACACCTCCTGCTGCAGCCTCCTGAGAAGCTGGGACTACAGGTGCACAACACCCAAACTGGCTATTTTTTCTTATTTTTTGTAGAGACAGGGTCTTGTTATGCTGCCCAGACTGGTCTTAAACTCCTGGCCTCAAGCAATTCTCCTGCCTTGGCTTCCTGAAGTGCTGGTTTACAGGCATGAGCCACCATGCCCAGCCCTGATTCTGACTCTTTAAGCACCTTTTTAGGCTTCAAATATATGAAAAATATTCCCCTGGTCCAGTTACTATAACCATTTCTGATATCAGATGGGTTTGCTGTCCTTCTTCATTCTAATTTTTCTTGAATGTTCTCTAGTTCATATATGTCTTTCTTAGGCTTAATT
The DNA here is from genome assembly GCF_000956105.1 of Propithecus coquereli. Lineage (NCBI taxonomy): Eukaryota > Metazoa > Chordata > Mammalia > Primates > Indriidae > Propithecus > Propithecus coquereli. The sequence goes on along the minus strand of NW_012147634.1, from coordinate 2,262,655 downwards.
TCCTTTGAATCCTCACATGGCAATAGATGTTGAGTGAAAAAATGTCTTTAGTATGCAGGATATGTTGAAATAAGGGACTATTAGAAAAATACCACTTTAAGAATCTGTTGCAGACTGGCATAAGATAACAAAATGGAAAGTGTTTTCATTTATTATCTTTATCATTCTTTATTAGGAAATATTTCAAATGTTCAGATATGTACAGGCAATAAAGTACTTAGTCCCATCCTCAGTATTTAACAAAAATTAACAATTATTTGGTACAGAACTTTTTAAAAAATATATAAAAATGTATCGATTCAGTTGAAGAGGACCGTAGTATACACCTTCCCAAAACGAATTCTCTTCCCTTATTGCTCAAAAGTAAGTACTACACTGAAGATGGCGGCTATCTTTTGCATCCATGTTTTTTATTTTCATACATATATTTTGCCATTAAAAATGTTGCAATGAACATGTTTAGACTTACTTTAAAAGGTTCACTCTGCTCAGATTCAAGATAAATATTGAAGGCAGAAGAAAAAAGAATGCACTGACACTTGGAAGTGCAATTTGAGAGAAAGAGACAAATTCACAAAATTCACAATGCAATTTTGGCCCACGTCAATATGGCCATCAATAATATAAAGAATAATGTAAAAAGAGCAATCAGTGAATCAATCTCCGATAAGGGGATTGAAGGGGAGGAGGAGATCAATTCAGTTTGGAATATGTTAAGGTTGATGTATCTATTAGACCTCATGTTTAAATGTTAAGTAGGTAGCTGGATATGCAATCATGGAGTTCAACAGAGAGGCCTGAACTACAGCTATAGATTTTTCAGGCATTGGCAGACATCGGCATTTAGGCCATGAGAGTAGATGAGATCACCGAGTTAGTGTAGACAGAGATGAAAGAAGACCCTTGCCTGAGTACTAGGACATATCAGTGTAAAGGAGATGCAGAGAAAAGTAGTAATCAATAAAGCATCTAAGAGGAAGCAGTCAGAGAGGTGTGGCATCCAGGAGGGCAAGTGACAAAAACGTAGATCAAGGAAGGCAGGATGAGTTATTTCGAATGCGGCTGATGGTGAGGCAACATGAGCAGTAGCCCCGTGTGAGTATTTCTCTCTGCCAGCTCCACATTTTCTATCCTTTGCAATTAATCACTCTGAAATATGGACACATTTGTTTACAATTCAAATAAAAAATCAGATAAAACTACCAAACTACCATTCCATTGCTTATTTCATTAATGCTAAGTGTAATATGAATTTCAATGGAAAATGGGAAAAATGTCTCACCTCAAAATTCTTCACACATTTATTTCATAAACAAATTTGGCACATTGAAAGAAAATATTTACCATATACAACCAAGAATATATTAAAATATAAGTAGTTCTGCTATAGAAAGTTAATAGAGTAGAAGAATTCCAAATTATATGATAGGGAATTCACAATAGAAGAAACACTAATAGCTGAAGACATGGAAAGATGATCAACTTGACCAATAATCAAGGAAATTACAATAGAAACAATAATAATGCCATTTCACTGTTATCTACTTTCAAATAAAATTTAAAATTAGAGAATTAATTAGAGGCTACTGGAGTAACAGATACTCTAAAACAGTGTCAAGTAGCAGAATAAATGACTTCAAAGGGCAATTTTGCACTATCTCTTAAACCAAAAATGTGTAAATTCAATGGCTCAGCAGTTTCACCAAAAAGAAATATTTGCATAAGCATATAAGAGAACAAGCAAGTACAAGACTGGCAGTGCAAACTGTTTCTCATAATTCAAAATAAAATGGAAAACAACCTAAGTATCCTCTGTATGTAGCAATTTAATGGGGTAGTTATAAAATACACGTTTTGAAAAGATAACTAAGAACAGTTCCATGTTTACTCTGCAAATTCTCTCGGGAACCTGGGATGAAAGGACACCTCTGTACCAGAAGGGCTTCTCTGAGGAGTTAGAGGCTCTCATCCCATTATTTACCTAGACGTCAATTTCCTTTGGCCAGTATTTACTCTATATTTTACAAGCTAGAAATTATTTATTTTAATTATTTTTAACGTAGGAATTAGAGAGCTTTCTTTGACTCTCATCATATTATTACAAATTGATTCTTACCTTGTGATATACTCAGCACAGTCCCTAGCAGCCTACAAATGCACAGACTCTTCTTTCTTCTGTTTCCTACACATTCTTCTGAAATTTTTGAAGGCTATATAGGAAATTGAAGCCTATAGGAAAACAAGTAAATGAAGCCATCATCTCTGTGGGCGTGCATTTTATAGTTATTGGCCATGGGAAGTCACTATATCACTTATCTGTATGAGAATGGGGAAGTGTCAGAGTCCTTTTAGACATCAGTTCCTGGATGATGTCCTTTTAGACATCAGTTCCTGGATGGCATTTTAGCACTTAAATTTGAAAGGAATTTTGGGAGAAAAACAGCAGTGAGAAAACTTCATTCAACTGCTCATTCAACCAACAGACATTTTCAGGAATGGCAGAAGTAATTACTTCCACACGTTTTCTCTCAGATCTATTCAAACAAATCAACATACAAATTGCCCACCAGTACATTATTATGTTAACCAAATTTAATACTCTGAATCCATTTAATTAATTTTAAAAACAGCTAATAGGTAGCATTCTGAAAGGTCTAGAAAATTATTTAATGCATGGGCCGAAACCTTTTCTATCTCTACTTCTCATCTCCATTTTATTTAACAAATGCATTTATAGCACTCACAATGATGTCAAAAGTATCTTACTGATTCTTAACAGGTGAAGAAACTGAGGCCCACAGGAGGTTAATTGTCTAAGTAAGGTGACACAGGGAGCTCTTTGGGAGCTTGAATCGAAACCCACACACTCTGAGTGCTGAGCCCATTCTGTTAATTTAAGGTTGCTAAGAGCACTCTAAAAGTGAACTTGTTTGCTTTGGCATTTCACATTCAAACATTAATGACTAAGTCTTTTCCCCCCTCAAACTTAGTAATTAAATTCAAAAAAATGTATTCAGTTTCAGCTACATGTAAGTAAGGTGTGATTTCCCTAAACGGAAGTGTTTTGTTTTGTTTCAGGTTGTAGCATATGAAATTGCTTTTTATTATAGGTCAAATATTTATATACTGACAATTTCACACACTTCACCTTAACCAGAGAAAACCTTAAGAGTAAAGGAAAAGGAAGACAGGGCACTGGAAGACCAAGCTCAGTATCTGTTGCCCTTAAGCAAGTAACAGAACCTCCTTGGTCGTCACCTTTCTCCTTGTTAGTGTAGGGTACTTAGATCTATTGGTCACGCCACCTGAGAAACGAACAGTTTGGCCGTAAAAAGTGTTCATCAACTATTATGTGTAAAACAAAAACTATCTACTATCCTAGAGAACAGTGTCAAAGCCCTAATTACAAAAGATGGACACTTCCAAAGCATTTATATAACTGAAAATATGATTCCTAGAAAATATTAAAAAAAAATAAACAACTTCAGGAAATTATAACTGAATTGTTCATCCACACAGAAAACTGAGGACCAACAGTCCTGATCAGATTCCCATAAAATAAAAAACGGAATATTTCAGATTATTGTATTAAGAAAGGAAAGGTTAAGTACCCTGTAGTTCTGTGTGAAAACTGAAGCTGTCATGGGCAACAGATTTTGAAGACATGAGCTTCTACATAATGACTTCACTGAGCATCCTACCTACAACAGGCTACTAAGATGTGATCACCTTGGTTACGAAGGACCTTATAGACTAACATGTTCTAAACTAGAGAGAGATAAACACAAGAAATGGTATAGATAACAGTAATAGAATTTCCAAGCAATACGTTTCTTCAATAGGCACTATTTTCTTCTCACTTTGACCATGTCACATTTTTTTCAGATAATAAGCTTTAAGATAAAAACAGCCACAAAGTTGTTTTAATTAAATGTATAAATCACACTGTACTTTTCACAATGAGCACTCAATAAATGTGAGCCTTTGATGTTAATGACTTCAGAATTATTTTCTACTGGCCTGAGAAGTAAACCAAGACTATGAAATATAACCAAATAGTCTCAACTATGACATTAAAAACCTGATCTTTACACATCACTGAAGTTTTGCTACATTTTAAGTATATTCTATACTTTGGACTAACTTCATTAAACACCACTCATTAGTTTAAAGGAACGTATTTGCCAAATTTGTTTTTTTTTTTTTTTTTTTT
>NW_012147634.1:2173274-2258392 GCF_000956105.1 Propithecus coquereli | reverse complement strand
AAAGAAAAAAAAAATGGTGCTGATTATAATTTTAAGGCTCCATAAATTGTAAGATTCATCCCATTTCAAAGATGATAAAACGAGAAAAATCTCAGTACTGGAAAGTCGTCAGACCCCCAGGGGACTATGTGTTAAGCCACTGAGACTTTTTTTTTTTTTTTTTTTTTTTTCAGCCTTAAGTGCTGGGATGATACCAGGCAAAAAGAAAGAAAAAAAAAAATGGGTATGAGTGTCTGTGTAAAGCTTAATCAGGACAAAGGTGACATTAAGAGTGAAATTAAAGCAACCCTTTCCTATCATACAAATAACAGTTTCCTGTCCATTATATGAAATAATATATGTGAATGCACTTTGTACACCTATAAATCTCTATAGAAAGTAAACTATTCTGTGCTCTACCTTACAAAATCCTGCCTAAGGACTTAATTTCTAAATAAAAATTTTCAATTCAACATAAAAGCTCAGTATATTTCCTTTACTGTGAGTATTAATAGGTCTCTTACTGAAAATAATTAAAACTAGAGCCCTAAAATCATACCACATACACAATACAGAATTACAACATTGCCTCATGCTTTCTTTTGGTCTTGCAATTTACCTGTGACTTATTATTTATTCAACTGATCATACAAGTAGACTTCAAATTCATATACGGGTATGCATTCCTTCAGGTTTAATTCAACAACTACTCAACAGAATACATATAAATGGCCATCCTCACCAATTCAGTATGTGCCAGACTAAATTGATTTAGTATTGAAGACATATGTTTTACTGAATTAAACTCTTAATTAGTAATACCACAGACCTCTCCTGCAAACTGAGATTAATTATGCCAACAGAAAAGTTCATCTAGAAGATGTTACACTAGTTTGAGTTCAGTAAGAGAGTGCCAAGAAAACAGATAAATGTGTTTATTATCTTATATACATAAAAAGTACAAAAACAACTTCTAAATTGTTACATTAACCAATTAGCATATATATATTATTATAATCCACAAATAGAAATCTGACCATTTACAAGTAGAGCAATATATTATGCAAGACGGTGAGCCAGATCTGGCTTAATATTATTATAAAAAAATATACATTTATTATAAAACACCCTTTTGCTAAATTTAAAAACACAGTCCAAAGCCATAAAATAAAAATACTTTTATTAAGTTGCTATAGGGTGAGTGTTTAAGACATTTTATTAATTTATAGAAGTTTAAAATGGCAAGAGTTTAAATTCATTGTTGAAACACATTGTTATTTATACAATAAATAGCATGATATATTGAAAAATTATCATCTTGCATTTTAAGCCCTGACTCAAATTTTTCTCTGCATCTTGAAAGTGCTCAATTATCCCTTTGAGCCAAAGAAAATAATCTTGAAACACTTTAGGAATTAAAAAAAATAACTAAGTTATATGTTTATCTAAGAAAGAAATTATTCTGTTTTGGTAACCTCCAACTTTACTATGACTTGTAACAATCTTGGGAAATATTTCACATATATAAGCTGAAACAATATGCGGACCTGAACCAGCATGAGTGGGAGATTGCTAAAAGAAAAGGAGAAAAGAACCGTGACAAATGCAAACACACACACACATACATGTCAATTTTTTTTTTTTGATAAATTGGCATTGCATACTATGACCTTACTAAACTTACTTGTCAGTTCTAGTAATTATTTTAGATTCCCTGGATTTTCTATGTATATGATCATGTTTTCTGCAAATAAACACAATTTTACTTCTTCCTTTCCTACCAACTTGCCTTTAATTTTAAATTTTATTTTATTGTATTTATTATTTATTTTGCTTATCGTAGTGGCTAGGATCTCCAGTGCAATGCTGACTATAAGTGGTGAGAATGCACATCCTTGTCTTATTCCTTATAATGGGGAGAAAATATATTCTTTCAAAATTAAGAATGATGTTAACCATAGGTTTTTTGTAGATGCCTATTAACAGGTTGAGGTAGTTATGTTTATTCCTAATTTGCTGACAGTCTGTATCATAATGAATGTTACATTTTGTTGTTATTTTTCTGCATCATATTGACACTATTATATAGTTTTTCTCTTTTGCTTGTTCCATGTGGTGAATGACACTAATTGAGATTTTGAATATTTAGCCATCATTACACTCCTGGGATACACTCTTTTTGGTCATGGTGTATTAATATTATTCTTTTTATATATTGCTCGACTTGACTTGCTAATATTTGTTAAGGAATTTAATGTCATGTTGATGTGGAATTATAATGTAGTTTTGTTTTTTTCTTGTAATGAATTTAGCTGTTTTTGATATAAGGATAATGCCGGCCTCATAAAAAGTACTGGGGAGTATTCCCTCCTTTAAAGTTACTGAAAGAATTTATAGTACTTCTTCCTTAAAGAAACTTCTCCAATGAAATCATTTGGGCCCAAAATTTTCTATGTGAGAGAAATTTTAACTATAAATTTAATTATACCGTATATAGGGCTCCATATGTTCTAAACTTTTTTCTTAGTTTGTTAACATATGTCTTTCAAGGAATTTGTTCCCTTCATCTAAGCTTGTAAACTTCCTTGACACAAAGTGGTACAAATATGTCCTTGTTATCATTTTAATTTCAAATAAATTACAGTGATGTCTCCATTTTATTAATAACTTGTATTCTCTCTTTATCTTTCATCAGTCTAGCTAGATAGATATCAATTTCATTGTTCATCCCAGAAAATTTATTTTTCTCCGCTTTTTTTTAAATTTCATGGATCTCTGTTCTTATATTATTTTCTTTCTTCTATATATTTTTGCTGTAATCTTCTCTTCTTTTTCTAAATTACGATCGACCTATCCTCTTTCCTAACATAAGTATCTAATGCTATGAACTTCCCCATAAGCATTGTTTTAGTTACATCCCACATGTTTTGATATACTGTCTTCTAATTTTCATTCAGTTTAAGTATTTTCTAAGATTTTTTTGTGATTTCTTCAACTCATTTAGTAGTGTCTTGTTTTATTTCCAAATTTAAAATAAATTTTAGTTATCTTTTTGTGATTGATTTCCATTAAATCCAGTCTTGCCAAAGAACACCCAGTATGTCTCCAGTTATTCTGAATTTGTTGAGACTAATTAAATGGCCCAGCATAGAATCTATCTTGATCACTGTTTTATGTGTACTAGGTATAAAATTTTCTGTCTCGATTTAAGTCAAGTGAGTTCATGGTATCATCTGCTTATCCTTCTTTTTTCCTTCTTTTTGATTTTCTCTCTGCTTGTTATACCAATTACTGAGAAGTCAGTGAAGATTAAAGGAAAAACAGTAAAGTCTAACAATTAGCAGGATTTGATTGGTATGGATGTGGAAAAATACACAGCTAGATGAAGTACTGTAATCACCATGAAGAACAATCAGATAATATTTAATTAATATGAAGATGTGTATCTTCACAAGCCAAAATCTTACTCATGGGTATATATATATCTAAGGGAAACTCTTGGACACGTACACATGAGACTTAAAAAAGAATGGTCATTATTAAATTGCTTGCAATTCCAAAAATTAAGAAAAGTAGAAAAAATAAACTTCAGTAGGGTAATACATAAAAGTCACTGTATTCAAACACTTAAATACATATTGTATTTTAAAGGGTGGACTAGAAAACTGCATGCATCAACTTGAACAAATCTGAAAAATACAATTTGAATTTTAAAAGGCAAGTTCTAGAAAAATTTGTACAGATTCATTCAATTTATGTCAGTTTTAAAAATATAAAACAATGTTATATATATATTTTATGGATGCATACATAACGAGATTATAAAAATATAGATGGAAAATACATATACAAATTTGAGAATAATTGGTACATCTGGGGACTCAGAAAAAAATTGACTGGGGAGGAGTACCATGAGGGCTTCAACATGACACTAATTAAGACATTTATTTAAAATAAATATCTTAAGCAAAAATGGTAAAATGTTCATATTCATGAAATTTGGGTGTTAGCTCTATTAATATCTGTGGTTTTTGTGTGTACTTGAATAGTTTTGTAATTAGAGATCAGAGTATAGCTTTTAATGACAAAAAAAAGTAATGGAAAAATGTGAAAAGATTATGAGCATGTAATGCACAGAAGAAATGCAAATTATGGAAAGAAATATTAAAAGTTCATAAAATATATCTGAATTTTAAAAAGTGTTAAATATTCACTATAGATAAAGATATGAGGACAGAGGCACTCTTAGGTACAGTTAGTGAGAGTGCAGTATGTAGTGGTCTAACATTTTCGGAAGGCGATTTGGCAGGACATATCAGAATTTCAATACTGCGAGATCTGTGTCCCCTCGTCTGTTAAAGGTAACATTTCCATGAATATCTCTTGCAGACATACTCATACAAGTACGCAAGGATGTATGTAACCAGTTGTATATAATAAAAAATACTGTCACTTGTGTTAGTGTAAAAATGGCACCAACCTAAAAGCCTAGCAATATGGAAATTTTTCTTCACAGCCACTACTATGCACAATTGCAGCAAGAGCTACCCATGATGTAATCTGTGGAAGAGCACCTTAGATATTTTGCTGTGCATATGTCCACCTTCATATAGTAGGTCTGACACCATGTGGCAGGCCCTTCTCTAGATTCGTAGTTCTCAACTGGATGTGATTGTGCTCCCTCCTTCCCACACACACATAACCTGGGGAGAAATCTGGCAATGTCTAGACACATTTTGGGCTGTCATAACTGGGCATTTGGGGCAGAGGCCACAGATGCTGTTAAGTATCCTGCAATGCACAAGACAATCCCCCACAGCAAATTATCCTACCCCAAATGTCATTAGTACTAAGAAACTCTGCTCTGGAGTAATACTTGCATTATTTCTCCAATTTGAACTACAACTAAATGAAGTAGAAAATATTTTTCTTCATTTTAAACATGAAGAAACAGAGCCTCAGAGAGATTAAACATCTTATCCGAAGTAACAAAGCTAACAGGGGGCAGCGTTCCTTGCTCTTTCCCAAGATGTTATATTGGCAGTCTAAACAAATTGTTGTGCTCTCATATTATAGATTATTAAATAGCTGTTTTAAAAAGTAGATTTATACGAATAGCATAACATGATATCCAGGCCATTTGGAGAAGGCATTTATAATGTATACAGCTAATGAAAGATTAGTATCCAAGTTGTATAAAGATCTACAAATCAATAAACAAGTACTAAAAGTTATAGAAGACACATAATATGCAATCCAGTTTATATTATATAAGCAAAATTATGTGTATGCAAAAATCATAAATATTATTTATCTATGACCCTATAAACCAAAAATATCATAAGAATGGAATTATCCTAAAAGGATAATTTTTATAAGCATTCATTGAGAAAATTTCAACCCAAAAATAATTGAAGAAAAATTTGCAATGGTACAGAGCATATGCTGATACTGTGACCTCCAGAAATGTGAATAAGAGGAAAATAACTGGGAGAGGAGAGCAGGGCTGGTAACGTACAGTGATGGTGATGTCATGGAGCATCACTAATAACACAGGAATTATGACAGTTCTTGGTTTTTACAGGTTGTCTTGGAATGTAAACAAGTTCTTAGTGCACTTAACTGAATTTGGCAAACATATGTATGATGTGATGAACATCTTTTTAGATCATTAATTTTGATAATTAATTTGAAATAAAATAATTTAATTGGATTTTAGATAATTAATTTGGGAATTAAGAAATCTGTTTTCTGGAAATTCCCTTAATTTGGAGAAAAATAGGTCCAAATACTCTGCATGAAATATCTTCTATTACACACATAATGGAACAACAAAACACAAAGGGGAGGTGTAATTCTAAAAAAGGGATGTGGTCCAGTAGAAGGCCCTTTGTTTTCCTGTACACCTGGATGACTTTGATATGGAAAGTATGTCTATGTCTGGTGAGAGAAACGTAGAGGTGAACAGTTCTGCATAATAAAGGGTGAAGAATTCAGAACATCTGGAAACAATCCTGAAATAAAAAGTGGGAGAGCCAGATGGAGGGGAGGAAGCATGGCAGATAGCGGGCACTGGAAGGCTGAGTTCCTCTAATGCATCTCTAATGCATCTCTAATGCATCCTAAAAGAACTATAAGACTATATGAAATGCAGGTAAACAAGCAAAGACAATCTGAGATTGCATCACCTAAGCATTGTCTAGGTTAAGAAAGGTAAAAGTTTCACTGTAACTTCTATTAGACTGTACCTGGACCACCAGGCTCAGAAAAACAGGATACTGTTATTAAGGGCACTGTGGTGTTTATCCCAGGAGCAAGAGAGTGGCAACCAGAGGGGGGCTAGATCGTCAGGGGTGAAAGACAGCATGTTGCTTTTAGTCCGTTTTGGCAATATATATACGGTCATGTAACAATCACTACAATCATTATACAGAATTTTTCTCTCAGATTCCCAAGTTCCCTGTGCTCCTTCCTAGTCAACTCCTTTCCCTCATTTTCTGGTCTCTTGTCAACCACTGATCCACAGTTTGTCATTTCTAGAATCTCATACAAACGGAACCGAACAATATGTAGTTTTTTGTTTGTGTTTAGATTCCATCATTTATCCATTTTGTGAAATATATTAGTAGTTTGTTTGCTGAGTAGTATTCCATTGCATAAATATACCACAATATTGTTTATTTTCCAGTTTAGGGATATTGTGAATAAATCTTCTATGAACATTTGAGAATCATGTGGATATTTATTTATATTTCTTCCCTAATGGCTAATAATATTAATGATCTTTTTCTTGACCTTATTTTCCAACTGAATATCTTCTTTAGTGAACCATCTGCTCAAACATTTTGTCCAATTTTTATGGTATTATCTGCCTTCTTATTAATGAAGGAAGTTCTTTATATATTCTGGTAATAAGTGCTTTATCAGCTATATCTTTTTTCTAAGTTAATGGCTTTATTGTTTTTATTATTGTAAAAGCAATACATGTTCATTTTAGAAAACTGAAAAAACACAGATAAATCAAAAGAAGAAAGTACAATCTCTGTCTAATGCTATTGCCCATAATCACTGATGACATTTTTGAGCTTGGGATTAAGATGTGATCACATCAGCCTCCCTCTTACATTAGTAAAACTAGTATCTACCTTGGGTATCCCCTCCTTACATCCCTGGGGTTTACTCAGACTACAGAGGCCGACCTGATCCAAGTCGAGCCAGGTGAAAACTCCAAAGTTGGAAGGGGGTCCCTCACACGGATTCAGACTCACAGCTCTGTCAGTTCATACACAACTTTAGCCCTTTCCCCCAAAGCCTGACAGTATGTCAGCGTCAGTGTCCACAGGGACTGCTGTCCCCAGTCTCAGGAGTTTTGGAGTGTGATGTGGCAGAGTGACTCAACCTTGGAGGCAGCTTCCTGCAGTGGGGTTGGGGTGCCAGGTTGCGGTGAGTCCCAGGGACCTGCACTCAGCTTACATAGGGGCCTGGGAGATGGCCGGACTCTGTGTATCAGATATATCTTTTGCAAATTTTCCTTCCACTCTTTGTGTTATATTTTTTATTTTTTATTTCAGTGTAATTTGATATGGGAAAGGTTTTAATAATTAAGATGTCCAAATGATCATTTTTTTTTCTTTTAAGGTTACAGCTTTGTGTCCTACCTAAAATATTTTTGGGCTATGACAACATAGTGAAGATTTTCTCCTAATGGTTTATGATCCATTCAAATTAATGCCTGTGGCTCGTGTGAGGTAGGTGTCAAGATTCATTCTTCCCATACAAATGTCTAATTCTTCCAACACCTTTTTCCAAAGATGAGAATTTCTCCATTGGATTACATTGGCAACTTTACTGAAAATCAACTAGCATATTTGAGTAGATCTATTTCTGAAATCTCTCTTAAGATCCCTGTGTCTCTTTGTGCCAATCAGGGGGGCATGTGTGGCCTTCTGCATCCTTGAGTGCAGCCTTTTAACTGAATCCAAATTTTACAGAACAAATCCTTTTAATAGAGGGATTTGCTCTGCGAAGATTGGATTTGGTCGAGTGGCTGCACTTGGAGATCTGGAGGCCACATGTGGCCTTGAGGCCACAGGTTCCTCATATTCTTTTCAAAATTGCTTTGACTTCTCTAAGTGCCCTGCAATTCAATAAATATAAAAATAAGCTCATCAATTTCTACCTCCAAAAGTTTATTTTTCTAAAAAATCCTGAGTGCACAGATCCATAAGTAAATTTAGAAACAACTGACATCTTAAAATTGAGTTTTCTGATTCATGAGCTCAGTGTGTATCTATCTCCATTTATTTAGGTATTCTTTAATTTCTGTAAGATTTGTAATTTTCAATCTACAGGTACAGGACATGTTTTGTTAAGTTCATGTCCAAGTATTTCACATTTTTGATAGTATTGTAAATGGCATTTTTAAAACTTCTAATTCTAATCATTCATCAGTACTGTAAAGATGATTGATATTTGTACATGAACCTTGCATCCTGCAACTTTGCTAAACTCACTTCTTAGTTTTAGTAGGATTGTCTAGACCATCGTACTATCCATGAATAAAGACAGCTTTCCTTCTTCATCTACGATCTGAATGCCTTTTTGTTTATTTTCTTGCCTCAGTAATTTTTTTTTCCTTCTAGAAGCAATGATGATATTGGAACATGTCAGGCACATTTTATAGAAACTCTCTCTACTGTGTGGTAATTTCTTACTTTAGAATTTTACTAACACAAGACAAGAACTAGAAAGAGAAGAGAAGATAGATTACATTTAAAATAAAATCAGCAAATTTTTACTACTTCAAATTCAACTATTTCTACTCCTGTATCTATTCCATGTCAATTTCCACCCCATACCTTGGATCAGAGAATTAATATGATGGGAATGTGTTGTACATGACTGATAAATAAAACCGAAATAACAAAGTAGCTTCATCATACACACAAACATACACGCACAGATGTGCACGCACACATATGGATTTGAACTTCACTGCCAGGCCTGGCCAGCTGCCTGACTTGGGTGACTTATTCCATCTCCCTGAGCTTCACCACCTCTATCTACAAAATTGAGTGACAGCACGTATCTTAGTGGGTTTCTGTGAAAATTAGCTGCATCTTATCGTAATATGAGTATGGCATATAGCAGTGCTCAATAAATACTGGCTATTACATTTCAGGCCTCAAGTCTTTGTTTTTTTTTAAAGTAATGCAAAGAGACACAGCAGCATCTCCATTTACTGAATATCCTTTATTGATCTGATAAATTAAAAGGTAGAGGCATCACTTGCTAGCTGTCCTTGTAGGTGTGATTAGGGAAAAGAATCTGGTACTTTTCTATTCCTTACAGATATGTTCCTTGTCATTTACTGTCTACCACCGCCGTGGCACAGTAAGCTATTCTTATTGTTGTCATATGTGTAATTTTTATTAGCACTTACAAAACATATAATATAAGAGTATACCAAATTATCGAAAGGTAAAATAGGCATATCCAAACCAGATTTGTGCTAAGGAAGTAATGCTAAATTAGAAGTTATTATTTATTTCCAAAATCATCACAATAGATTTCCCTCAAACAGCAAAATTTTATGGCTCTTAAAATACAATTTTGTTTATAAACACTAGACTTACACATAATCATTTGTTGGAGTATGTCACTTGTTTTCTAAAAAAGTGTGTAGCCATACTATATTCAAAAGAATTTGTAAATGCAGTTTATAAAATACTCTAAAAACCTACGTTATAATCATGATTTATATTGTGGTGGTTCTCCACTCTTTTCTCATTCCTTTATGTTGTGCTTTTTAACTAATTTTTTTTTTTTTTTTTTAGTGTAGAATCATGCTTTTATTTTGGTTGAAAACACACAGTAATTTGGGGGGATTATAATTAAGATTTAACAACATTACAATTCTAACGAATAACTTAAAATCAGGGATCTCGAGATAAATATAAATATTTCATGGATATTTTGGAACCCCGGTATTAAGACTACATCTATTGCCAATGACTCAGATGTTTCTTTCTAATGAATTGACCATTACATTTCCAAAGTTCTGAAATGGCCAACAGACCATAGAAAGATAATTTTTTAGGCTCCTGTTTGAAACCAACAGCTTCAGCAAACTGCTGGTCTTGATTCAGGGCCAAATCTAAGACTAATTTATTGAAATCTATTTCAGCATAATAGGAACAGAAGGGGACATAGGCACTGAACATAGGATTGAATGTGTATCTTCTGGAGGTAATGGAAAGAAATGAGAGAAGGATTAAGTAGACAGTTGCTGGTGCAGTTCCAATATAGAGTCTGATGTATTCTCTTACAAGCCTATGGTGGCGAGTTATTAATAGGCTCAGAACACGAACACATAAGACCATGTGACCAAGGACTCAAAAATTGGACACTGGGCACTTGTGGAGACTCCACGGCCAAAGGCAAGAGCAGCCAAGTTACCAGAACACTTACTGAAATACTACAGCTGAGCTAACTGTAGGCAAAGCCTTTGGCGATCTTTCAAACCATATGCTTGTGTGGTGTTGGGCTTTCCCCAAGGACACTTTATTCCAAAGCATTTCAAATGGAAATAGGCTTTCCATATTCTTAAACTTAAAACACACTCTAAATACTCATCAGTGGATTTACTTTTCCTCTTTTATCTTTCCACCCACTAACCCCCTTTATGATTCTACCTCCCTCATGGGAAGGTTTTGTCGATACACACAAATTATGTAAACTCTTGAGGCCTGACAAGAAAAAGAAACTATAGAAACTGAAAATGCAAAATAAACAATCTTGGGAATTAAATTAGTAACGGAATCTATTTCTTTAATTTACCATTTTCCCAGCTTAAGATTTGGACGTGACCTTTCCGTGATATTTGTATGCCTTATCTGTTTTCCTCTGACCACAACAAAGTATCTCTCCTAGTAGAATTCTTGAGAATCATTTTATTCCTTAAAGCTCAGAATGAATTATAAGATTTACAGGAATGAAAATTTGGTTTAATCCTGAGCTACATAAGTCAACGTAAGCAGAAGAAATTCAAGCATATTATAAAAAAAACTATAAAGTCTTCCTGTGTACATCTCCTACAGTATTATTCAAAACCAAAGACTCAGATATAACCAATCAGACAGCATTTCCTTTTACTTCCTGAGCCAAGTTTTTCCAAGACAACAGTTGCAACTAGACCTTCATAAATGTTCACTTCCTAAAATGACAGTGAATCCACATTTGCTTTCTTATCAAATTTCATCAGTGACAACATGTGTCATGACACACCTCTATATAAAAGCTACTAAAGGCTGGGCATGGTGGCTCATGCCTGTAATCCTAGCACTCTAGGAGGTCGAGGCAGGATTGCTTGAGGTCAGGAGTTTGAGACCAGTGTGAGCAAGAGTGAGACCCAGTCTCTACTAAAAATAGAAAAAATTATCTGAGCAACTACAAATAGAAAAAAAAGAAAATTAGCTGGGCATGGTGGCGCATGCCTGTAGTCCCAGCTACTTGGAAGGCTGAGGCAGAAGGATCGCTTGAACCCAGGAGTTTGAGGTGGCTGTGAGCTAAGCTGATGCCACGGCACTCTAGCCAGGTGACAGAGTGAGACTCTGTCTCTAAAAAATAAATAAAAGCTACTAAAATGAAGAGATTCTTTATTGCAATTAACTAAATGCATTATTTCTATCCTTTACTAGTTTTCTTTATATCATTAATAAATTAATGCCTAATAGATTAATTATCTAAGCAAGGGCCTTTATTTCCCTAACATTTTCTCAAGCATAATTCTTTATTCTGGAGACATCTTTCAAAATTCACATTACCAGCGAAAGCACATTGCTTTGTTTCTTATTAGGTTATTAAGTATGAAATGTCCTATTTCCTTAAGTACTAAGTTTGACACTTGATATCTCTGACATTTCACTTTGACACATCTTGTTTTATGTACTGTACTGGAATCCTTGGTTCTGTTTAGCTAAACACACATAATAGTTTGGATACAAGCTTACATTTAAAGAATAACTCTGAATGTGAGTGAAATCCACTTTCTGAAAAAATTGATTTGGATTTTGTTAGTTTGTCTATTTATTTTTATACATGATTTGAACCCTAATTCCAATAATTTTGGTCTTTTTAAGCAGTAGAACTGAAACAATAGTGGAGTCTGATACCTGGGTTCATGTTCGAATCCTGTAAAGATACTAATTGATTTTGTGACTTTTTATCTTGTGTTTCTTATTTGTCTGCCTCAAAATGAGTGGCTTGGATTACTTGCTCTTATTCAGCCTTTATGAAATTTAAATATTGCCAATAGTTTGAAACTGTCCATTTTAAATATTATTATATGGGCTATCAGTAGCTAATTTTGTTCCTTATTAGTCAACAGGGTGTTGAAAAATACACCTAACAATTGCTTTAGGTAATAATCACTTTCACAGAGAGAAAAAAAAAAAAAATCTTTTGCATAAATTAAGATGAAATCTCTTCCAAAATTGAATTTTGGATTAAGCATAAGCCCATCAAAGTCCCAGCAGGCTCTTGGCAGATACTGATAATCTGATCCTAAAATTTATACAGAAACATAAAGAATCCAGAATAGCCAAAACAATTTTGATAAAAGAAAATAAAATTTGAAACACTTAAATTTCCCAAGTTCAAAAAATATTATACAGCTACATATATCAATACAGTATGATATTAACGTAAGAATAAGCATATAGATCAAAACAAGAATATAAGTGGTTCAAAAATAAACTCTCACATTATGGCCAATTTACTTTTAACAAAGGTGCTATGGTATTTCATGAGAGACATACAGTCTTTTCAACAAATGGTGCTGAGAGACAATTGGATATGTACATTCAAAGAGATGAATTTAGACTCTTACCTCAGACCATTACCAAAAGTAATGCATCATAGACTTAAATGCAAAAACTGAAATTATGAAAATTATGGAAGAAAACATAGGAGAAAGTCCTTGTCACTTTAGGTTGGACGCAGTTCTTAGACACAACATCAAAAACATGTTTGATACAAGAAAAAAACAATAAACTGAATTATATCAAAAATTTTAAAAATTGGCTTTAAAAGACACCATTAAGGAACAGACAGCCATAAACTAAAAGAAAACATAAGCAAATCACGTGTCTGATAAAAGATTTACATCCAGAGTATATAAAAAACTGTTAAAACTAAATAGTAGAAAAAAACTAATTAAAAAGTGGACTAAAGAATTGAGTATGATAGGTACTCGATGGCTATAAACTAGCAAATGAAAAAGTGCTCAACATCATTAGTCACTAGGGAAACAGAAATGAAAACCACAGTGAGATACTACTGCATATCCAAAAAAATAATTACAATTAAAAAGAGACAATAATAAGCATTGCTAAAGACGTGGAGAAACTGGAACCCTCCTCATACATTGCTGGTGGAAATGTAAAATATTACAGTAATTTAAAAAAGAGTTTGTCAGTTCTTTAAAATATTAAACATAATTTGACCTAGTAATTGCAATCCCAGGTATCTATCCAAGAGAAATGAAAATGCACATCTACACAAACACTTGTACGTAAGTGTCTACGTAGTATTATTTACAATACCCAAAAAGTAGAAACAATCTACATGTCCATTAACTGATGAATGCATAAACAGAAAGTGGTATATCCAGACAATGGAATATTATTCATCAAGAAAAAAGAATGAATTACTGATACATGCTACAATGTGGATGAATGTCAAAAACATCATGCTAAGTGAATGAAGACAGACACAAAAGACCAAATTCCATATGTCTGCATTTACATGAAAGGCAAATCTGCAGAGACAGAAAGTAGATTAATGTTGCCTAGAGTTAGGAACAGGAACAGAGTGACTGCAGATGGGTATGAGGAACTCTTTAAGTTCATGGAAATGTTCTAAAACTAAATTGTGGTGATGGTTGCACAATTCTATAAATGTACTTTATAATAAAAACAATTGATTTGTGTACTTAAGATGGGTAAATTTTATGGTACGTAAATCACACTTCAAAAAAGATGTTAGGAAAAAAGTATTCACAATATCCTTTATAATTGGTTACATTTTAAATAACAATTTACTCTAGAAAAATTAGCCCGACATATTCACCAATGTATCTTACCAATGAGAAATAATTAAGCTGCATGTGGAAAAATTTCTATATAGGAATTTTCATCTTGAGATGTTAATTCAATACTTTTCAAACATTACTAAATAGAACCACCTATTTTGAACTGACAAAATTTTAATTGGAGATCTATGGAGAAATTATCCATGTTAGCAGACAAAATGTGGCACTAAATAATTAAATTTGTAAAAAGATAGCTAGTTTCACAATGAATTACTCAAACTTTATACTGTGTTAATTATATTTATATAGAAGTGTTATTTCCATAATGAACTACTCATACTTTCTATTTTGCTGTAATAAAATTTTAAAGTTCTACTTACTTTATCTGCAAGGATATAACCAGAGTCAAATAACACAAAGATCCTAGATATGGTAATTATAAGTTCCTCTGTCAATAGCTTAATTGTCTATCTATAAATTTAGCAAACTAAAATATTTGCTGGTAATATTATAATAATTTTATAATGGAAATGTACTTATCACATTTTTAGTTGTTATTACATACATTCAAATCCAAATTATAATGGAGATAGACAAAATGCACTAATCTTATTAGTGGATATTAATATAATTACCCACCTGTCCACTGCTCTTAGCATGTTAATTTTTGTACTGTTAATTCTAATGAGTTTTACAGGATACTTGATATCCAAATACTTGGAATGTGAATAAGTAGTTAAAATTTGCTATTTTACTTCTGCCATTTGAAATAGCTTACCATTTAATTCATATGTCTTTCCAAGGTCCTCTTTCCCAGGTCCTCTTAACCTGACCACACTACACTGCTATTCCAGTGTAGATACGTCTCACAAAGAGTTTACAATTTTCTCTTTATCACTGATTTTCTAATATTCTACTACAATGTGCCTCGGTCTTTCTTTACCCACATCTGAACTTGGTGGTATGGTAGGTCCCTTTCAATATGAAGGTAAGTTTCTTCCTTTATTTCTGATAAATTTTATTTTATTGCAATAACTATTGTGAAACAGCTGGAGTAATTTTCCTGCTATATTACCCATAAAATTGTCGATTATTGTTTGAAATAATTCAGCTCTATTTAATACTTCCAGATTCTAGAATGGGAAGCAGATTTCAACATTTGTTACCTTTTCATCTAAGGAGTAGGAAAACATTCATACTGGAATTAATGTTCCATTATATTAACTTCCAACTAGTTGACATTTAGAGCCTGTTGATTAATAATTTGAAATCCATAAAATCCTTTCTAGCTCAATGACATGAGTGGGTTCCTGGGAGGATGTTAGAAGGTAAGGTTTGGTGGATACAAACCCAGTGTTTAAGGATCCTCAGCTTTGTCACTTTCTGAGCCAGTAGAGTGGCTGCCCTCAAATTTTAGCTTTCCTACGAATTACCTTGGATTCATTTTAAATATGTTCCTTAGGTTTGAGGCTCAATCTGGGATTACGATTTTTAGTGGAGAATGTTCAACCACCTCTGCCTCATCAAATCCCTCCCCCTGCCCACTGCCATGATTTTGATATTGCTGACTACACACCACACTTTAAGAAATAGGACATCAGGAAGCATGGTCAAAGGGTCGATGATGTAGGCTCACTGCAGAAGTGGTCTTATTTTAGGTGAAGCCAGGCTGAGGCTAGAGGACTAAAAACAAATTGGAGGCAAAATATCCTTATGTTTATCCTTTGAATGTGCTTATAAAGGAAAAAAAATACGTTTAGACCTCTTTTTTTCTTTTTAATGGAAAGCAACAAGAAAGCAGAAGTATGTAATAATACCAAAATTGGCCTGGACTCACCAGCTCTATCTCCTGATCGTCTGAGTTAAGGTCTAAATAGTTAATAATTTATTACAGATACATGCCATTAATTATGAAATGAAATCAAGTTTCTCTCACTGGGAAAGGCAAGTACTAAACTATCTAATCCCCAAGGCCCTTCCCAACACTACCATGCAATAATTCTGGAAAAATATCTGGGTAGCATTGGAATGGCTCAGCTCCCATTTTCTCACTTCTCTCAGCCTAGGGCTTGGCAACAGACTAATGATGAGATGGAGACAAGATGATGTGGTCACTATAGTTGTACCCTGGGTGCACTTTGAATCAAATTATGGTTCTCACTTGGCTAAAGGAATCTTAAAACTTCCTTTCAGGAAACCCTCAAATCATAATTCAAGAGGGACTACTGGTTCTCCCATTGCCCCAAAACATGTCAGGGTACTCCCCTAATTTAATAGATCTCCCCTCAATCAGGAACCTGGAATTCCTCTGATTATTTATTTATTTTGCAAATACAAAGACCTAAAACCATCCGGAGTAAAAATGTAATTGCAATTAAGGATAAACATTCAATCAGGCACAAATTCAATAAAAAATGTGCTCTATTTTAGTGTTGCATAAAATATCTTTTCAGACTCCTGTAAAGAACTGTGTTATTTTACCAAAGTATAATACAGTCATGATTCAGTTAATAAACCTCAAATAAATAAATGAAACTTATTTATTATTAAATAAACAAAATTTGCTTCTCACAAAATTGGTTCATGCTTGAATTCTCTCAGGAAACTAAAGATATAGATTAATACATGATTAAATAGTTTATTAACTTTTAATGTACAAAGTAGCTTATTCCATCAGCATGATGATTCTATTTACTAGAATTCACTATATCGCTTCCTTAAATAAGACTAGAATACCTACATATTGTTCCACTTTAAATATAGAAATGTCCCCCACGTGTTACTGTATTATCCATGCCATTCTAAATGTTGAACTGGAAAGCCATACAGTGCCTTGAAAGGATGTTCACTTAAAGACCAGTTATTTCATTAGTAAGGAGACACTGAGCACTTAAATCAAAGAACTATGATAAATGCTGGGAGGACAAGAAGTTGAGACAGAGAAACAGTTTCTTTAAGGTATCATAAATACCTTGAAGCAAGAAACTATTTCTTCATCTTTTTGTTATCTGAGATTTCATCACAATATGTAGATGTGACTAGTCTGTCACTGTCGAAGCATTCAGAATACTTACACATAAATCTCTTGCACATGTATGGTTATTTCTCTAAAATTAATACCTACGAGAAGAATTGCTGAAGAAAAGGGTAAGTACATTTAACATTTTAATAGATACTATACAAAAGACTTTCCCAATTTACGGTCCTACGATGCGTAAAATTAGGTGTTCCCCAACTACATCCACCGGATATTCTCAATCTGCATAATTTGTGCCAATCGTATGAACCAAATATGATAGTTCAGGAAATGTGCTTTTCCTAGCTTACCAATAATTCTGAAAAGATTGTGAAGGTTTATTTAATTGTTTTTGTCCTTTTCATAAATACTAAAAAGTTAACTGTTTATCTCTGGATGGCAAGATTATAGATTTATTTTATATAGTTCTAAACTTTCTATACTCAGCATGTATTATTTTGTAATTAACATTTATCCTTTAAGAATACTAATATATAAAGAACTCTGGAATTAGAAATAAAAAAAAACCATCTAATAGAAAAATGAGTAAAAGATATGGAAAGAAAGTCTACAGGAAAGGAAATGAGAATAAAAAATATCAAAGATGTCAACCTCACCAGCAACAACAAAAAATGCAAATTAAAACTACATTGTGGTAAAATTTTTTGCCTATTAGATTTCACAAAAATCGAAACTTTAATAATGACACCCACAGTAGTAACAGGACAGGCAAAAGACATACTCTGATGCTCTCCTGAACTGAGGGTATAAACTGGGACAACCTCTGTGGGATGCAATAAGGCAATACCTCCCTAAACTACCAGTGCACATGTCCTTTGACACAGATACACACAACACAGGCAAAAGAGCCTCCCTGCAGAGTCCTACACATTTAGCACGGTTCATAATAGGAAAGTATTGGGTTCAATCAAATGGCCATTAACACCAGAAGCAGCTGACCCTGGTAACCCCGGGGAAAGAACACTGAGTAATAAATGAGGAATGGCTGTTGGAGGAAGACTTCACTGCATACCTTTTTGGAGGTTGTGATAAAGTTTGAGTGTTTATAATTTTGAAAATGATATAATTTTGGCCTTAGATTTGAATGGTATTTTGGCTGAGTATATAACCAGGATTCAAAATTACTCTTCCAGGAACTCTGAAGCTACCTGACCCTCTGGCATCCAGTATTAGTGATTTGATCCTCTAAAGTCAACCCGATTCTCGTCCCACTGTAGATAATCTCTCCTCTATTAAGTCTGTAGGCTTTTCTCTTTCTCTTTAGTTTTCTAACACATTGCCACAATGTGTCTAGGTTTGGGTCTCTCTTTACTCACACTATGCTGAGTTGCTCAGTTGGTCCTTCAATCTGAAGGTTCGTGTTTTATCTTTGATAAATTTGATTCTGACACCAAAAAAGGGGTCTCTTAACCTGTACCTAACCAACCTTGGTCATATCAACCAATTCAATTTGAATCATTGACTTAACACTTGACATATTATCTGGAAAATATGTCAATGGGGCATGCGCCATGTGGGATGCTCACCGCCAGTAGACTCTCCGTTGTCTCACTGCACCCTGTTTCCACCAGGCAGCCTGTATGTTTACCAACATTCAGCCATATTTACTTAAACACATGTAGGCAGGACATTTTATAGTAACACAATTTAATCAAACACTAAACATTAAAGCTAGTGAAATATGAGTGAAAAATATATCTTTGTTTCTATGAAAACTTTGGAAAACAAGAAACAGTAAGTTGCCACAAAAAATTACCCTAATTTCATTTGACACAACTGTAAAAGAGACGAAAATTTTTAAAATCCAGGATTCTACACATAAACTGCTTTGTGTTTGTCTTTAATTCCAAATACAAAAACCTGTATTGAAAATTGGTTTTGATGTATGCTGAGTAAGGCTCATCTGGAACACCATTTATCTGATCCACACTCAAAGTAGTAAGTACCTGGCCTTACATTCAAAGTTTGGCAGATAGGTAGGATATAATTGTCTGTGTTTTTAAAATTCTATCTTTTAATTAATTAAAAAAATAATAATTCCTATTAGAGAAATTTTGGATCTAGACCTATGATTCATGGCTTACAACTGATATTTCAGATTTTCTATTCATTTGTCCTTTGTATTATGTTCTGGGATAATTTCTAGGTTTGATGTTCCAGGTCACAAATTTACCTATCAACTCATCTGCTGAGTTTTTTATTCTAATGATCATACAATTACAATTCCATTGTATCTAATCAGCTTTATGGATAGCAGATTATTTCTATGTTTTTAATTTGCTTTGTCCATTAATATATATCTGCTATTATTATTCTGGGCAGTGTAATTCTA
Organism: Propithecus coquereli; assembly: GCF_000956105.1. NCBI lineage: Eukaryota > Metazoa > Chordata > Mammalia > Primates > Indriidae > Propithecus > Propithecus coquereli. Next base: position 2,238,952 of record NW_012147634.1, on the reverse strand, counting down.
TTAAAATGTTCTATTTACTCTGTTAATTTTGTTGCTTCTTCCATTAATTAACCAGACTTTGAGACTCTCTTTTATATGGTTAATTTTCTTCAAACTGTGATATTCTTGGGTGTCAACTCATCTTTTTTTGTTTCCCAGCTCACCTATCTGTTGTGAGTTGCAATGATACTGCCTGGCATAACTGGATATAAGAAAAAGCACATCCCACTGTTGTTCTGCTCACTGCGTTCCCTTTCCCTGTGTATACAGCAGCACTGCTGGGATAGCTCCTGCCAGTCACAGACACTTTCTAATGTCTGTATGTTTCCACTAACCCAAGCCAAACTGTTTTCACTCTTTCAGGAGATATTCAAAGTATCTGATATACTGATGGCATTCACTTACAATATTGATTTTGATTTATTTAAGACTTCTTTTCTATCATTCCTAAAATTTGTCTTGAATGAAGAAAGTAGATGGACGAGGTTCGTCTGTAGTCTTAGTTTTCTCATTTGGATGTTGAGTCCACTTGTACTTCCATTCCCCTTGTCATGCACTCCCCTCGCCCGTTCCTGCTCTTGCTCCTGCTCCCACACTGCTCACTGATGCTGTGCCTTGTCCAAAGGAGAGGCCCTGAACTATTTCATTGTTCGAAACTTGCACAGTACAGAATACTGTGACGCAAAGAAGGTAAATTTCACACACACACACAAAACTGAATTTACACATGGCTCAAGATTCTGTACCAAACTAATCAAAATGACTACTGCATAAAACTCTTAATTTAAGTAGGTAAAAGTAGTACTATTAATAGTTTCAATATCCACACCTCATCATCCTGAAAAAATGATCTAAGTAGTCAGCCATTTCAATATTCTATCAAAAAAGGACCGTAGGTAAGGTCTGTACTGATCTAGTTTACTTTGTCCCAGTGCTTATGTGTACTTTAAAAAAAAAAAAAATATTGTGTTAATTTTGAGTAAACATACTTGTTGCACTGTTTCATGCAATTTAATTTGTTGCCTTTGTGCATTTTTATTTTTTAAAAACTATTTTAAAATATAAATGTACTTTATGCATTGTATTTTTATTCAGTTATTTTTATTGAGTGCCTGCTAAAAACTAGATATCTTACCATATGTTGGAAATGAAAAGAGATGAATAATACAGTACCATCAGAGCACTAAGGGCATACCTATATTTACACATATCTCAACCTAATGTACTCCCCTGTTCACAGTGGTAACTGGCAAGTTAGGCTGGGAACCTCTGGAAAAGCACCAAGCCTTCTTCATCTTCTTTTTGTATTCTCTTGTATTTGCAAAATGCCTTAGTCATAGAAGTTGTTCAATAAATGTTTGATTGATTAACATTATTACATTTGTGTCTATCTGATCAAATATATGACCTAAAGAAGATTATTATTCAATACTAGACTAATTAGGGGAAACAAATAATAAGAGCACATCAAAGATCAATTGATAGGTATACAAGTATAATTTGTGCATTTAATAAATAGGGAAATGAGATCCATAAAGACTGGATCCAAAAGCAGTTGAGTTCAGGCAATAGCAGGCAAAACTGGTTACTGAAAGAGGGGAAGGGAAGGTACACTTAATGATCTTTTCTGTACAACTGACAATAGAAAGCTGTTACTAACTTAGAAGAAAAAAACTGATGCATTTGTAAGTAATTCACACTCTCTACATGAAGACATCATGATTCCTCATATTACAATTAAAGGATCACGGAATTCTAGAGATACAGAGGAATAGGAATGTAGTTCTATGACTGTGCACAGTCAGACAGGCAAAGTCCCCGCACTCCAGTGGGCAAGGCTTTTGAGGTCTGATCTCTACTGACATTTTAGAACCATTTCCTCCTATGTCATCTTCTGGTCTAGTCACAGGAGTCTGTTGTTTTTGTGTGTGTGGTTTTTTTGGGGTTTTGTTTTGTTTTGTTTTTTACTTTTTTTCCTTTTACTTTCATACCTCCACTCAATGTCATCTCTCTCCCTACAACACTTGTTAGGTCTTTTCTGCCTGAAGAAAGCCTCACCAAGCTTCAAAACCCAGTTAAACTCCTGCCTTTGGAAATCTTCCCCAACTCCCCTAGCGGGATTTGACCTTGGGCATAACATTTGAATCATCATGCTTGTATGTCACTGTCTTGTGTTTACTTGGGTCATTTCTACTTATATGTGATGTCCTTCTTCTAATCTGTGAGCCCCTAAAAGGTAGAACATTCTAGACCCCAACGCAGGACCAGGAATATATTAAATATCCACTAGAATTTTAATTCTATTATCCAATTTTTAAATTAAATCATCTACTTTTCTCATTTTACTTATGGAAACCGAAGGCTAGAAAGATAAGGGACTAATCAATCATCAGGGAACAAGCCTACTCCAGAGTTCAGATAACAACTTTCTCTTTCCTAATCCACCAGGTCATAAGGGAAAAGGGCTGGCATAGTAGAGTCTGGAGTAACAAACCCACCCTTTTTGGCTATTTGTTTAACTTTTTACTGAAAGTTTGACTGGTATACTGTATCACTGGCAGCGTCAGTTTTCCTCAATAACAAAGACTTCCCAGTTCAGAACATATACATATGTGGCTAATAGGAAAAGTGAGTAAAAGTCCAACATGATAAACAGGGAGGTATGTCAAACTCCTAGTCAGTCTATGAAAAACCTACTCATAATTCTAACTTTGCTTCCTTAAGTATGGAGAGAAGGCATAGCTCATTTGGAAAATCTGACCCAAAGACCACATTTCAACACAGGGAAATGCTTTATCCCCTATCGCTCCTACCACACCAGGAACTTTCTCTATGTAATTATTTAATCCCCAGCCAAAAGCTAGTGGACAATGAAATCCCCACAAAATCTTTTCCCCAGTGAAATGTTCAAGCATCAGTTCTGCAGAAAACACTTTTAAAGTTTCATGTAAATTTTCCATGCCAATTTTCTCCCTTATGCCTAAAAATGTCTATATTTGAATATTTATCACTATGAGCCCTGTCCAGCAATTTACATCATTGGAATATGGGCCCCTAGGGGGCCATTGGTAACTTATAGTTTCATTTTGTTCGGATTTTTAACCATCTTTTTTTGATTTCATGGCTTTGGGTGGCTTTAATTGTGCTGATATTTTCTATTGTACTATCTACTGCTTTTGGATTTTGCTTCAAATGAGAAGGCTGCTTCCATACAAGTTCTTGTGGATTTCCTGATGGACTCACTATGAACAGAAAAATGAAGCCACAAATCACAGGAACATTTTTGACATTTTGTGAGTTTTGCCTTAAATCAGTAGTAAAGACCATGGCGGTGAATATACTTAATGCCACTGACCTGTACATCTAAAAATGGTTAAAATGGTAAATTTCATGGCATGCATATTGATCCTCCCCCCGCACACACACACACAGACACGCAAAGTAAAGGCCAACTTAGGAGAGGTAGCAATTATTTCAAATCCTGGGTCATGACAGAGGGAGAAAAATCAAATGGTGATCTACATGGATGGAGCAAATGGCTTTTACTTTCTAATCACAAGGCTCTCCACACTTGCTACTATTCCCCGTGGAGTGGAGAGAAGAAAAGAAACTACTGACAAATAAAATGCAAATCTTAGAAAGAAAATGTCAAATCATAGAGCCATAACCTTTTGAACACTGGATTCTAATGTCATCCGTTAGTCAACACTCCCAGTCTCTCTGCTGACTCCCTCCCAACTCCTGCCTTTCACAGGAACAGTGAAGCAGTGTCCAGTATGGCTGGGGATGTGTTTAAGTTCCAGACACCTGTCAGAGTGTGATTTCCTAGAGGACTGTTCGGACAGCTTTGAAGGAGGCCACGAAAACGTGTGGGACAGTGGACGAGGAGCTAAGAGTGGGCCGAACGCCGGGAGATCGGGGTGAGCAGACTGGCTGGCTGCCTCTCAATCTCCTAAGACACCACGTGGTGGTCTTATTTTAGGAAACCGTGAAGTACAGAAAAGGAGCTGAACCACTGGGAAGAAGTTCCAAGGAGCAGAGTTTCACATAGTTTCCAAAGACACACACAACCATCTGGAAGGAAAAGGTCATTTCTCCGTCCTCTTAGACTTCCGATTCCCTGGCTGCCCGGAGACGCTCCGCCGAGGCACGGCGGGGAGGCCGGGCGGCGCGGGCCGCGGAGGGAGCCCGCGGGGGCGGTGCATGCAAATCCCCGGGGAAGACGGGGGCCGGGGACCCGGAGCCGGGCGGGAGCTGGGGAGGAAGGCGCTTACCAGGCCGCCGCCACAGGTGCTGAAGGAGGCCAGCGAGCCGGGGTGCCGCAGCACGGCGCCGGTGTAGAAGCAGCCCGCGTCGGGCGGCGCGGGAGGGCGCGGGGCGGGCGCCGCCCCCGTGGGGCCGGGGCCGGGGCCGGGACGTGGCCGCTGCTCCACTGCGAAGCGCGGCGCCAGGAAGCGGCCGTCTCTCCGGAGCAGCAGGTACAGGTCCCGGGAGAAGGCCGGGATCCGCAGCAGCATCTCGTCGCCATCCGGCTCGGCTGGCTGGGCCGGGGGCGGGGACGGGGGCGGCAGCGGGGGGGACGGCGGCTGCCACGAGGCCGGGGCGCGCGGGGACAGCACGGCAGCCCCGCCGGGTCCCCGCGGCAGCTCCTGCGACTCGAGCTCCTCCTCGTCCTCGCCCCCCGGCGGCGGCGGGGCCCAGAGCCGCGACGCGAACGGGCCCTTGGCGGGTTCCTCCGGAGGCGCCGGGACCACCGAGCGCACCTCGCGGGAGCTGCCGGCCGCCTGCGCCCGGGAGCCTCCGCCGCCCCCGGCGCCGCGCACCCAGCCCGGGTCCGCGCTGCTCCCGCTGCCGCCGGCCGCGTCCACCGGCTCCCGGCGCCAGAGTGCAGGAAACACGACTTCCCACTCCTCGAGGTCGGGGGCGAGCTGCAGCCCTGCGGGCGGGGCAGACAGAAGTGCGGGGCTTAAAGTGCCGCGGTCCACTCGCACAGGCACTTCCAGGCTCGCGCGCCACACAGATACAGGGCGCTCGCGCGCATGCGATGGAGACCACCCGTCTAGCTCCTGAAACTCTTTGCAACCCCGAAGCCTTGTGATCAGATTACAGACCGCAGCATTTGCAGAGTAAAAGCATGATTATACCGGGAAGGAAGGGGGGAATCCAAGTTTGGTGACGGCAGTTAGTTGTTGAAAAGAAAACCGGTGCAAAGTCTCCAGCACAATTAAGGGACTTCTAAAGGACATGCCAGAGAAAAGCATCGCTATTAATTTACATACCTCCTAATTTTCCTCCGGGTGCCGTCTTATTAGAGGGAAACTAATCGTTTCACAGATGGTTAAAGTGCGGCCAAGGAAGTGCGCTTCGCTTCGGAGCTTGTCACCCTCGTCCGCGCCCGCATGCCCATTTTTACTGCTGCCCACTGATTCCCGCTCGCCAAGCCCCGGTTGCACCAGCCCTGCCTACCCATGCGTTCGCGGTCTCGGCCGGGGAGGTTGGAAAGGAAGCCGGAAAGTCGCAGAACTTACCTGAAACGATCCCTTGCGACAGGAGCCCCAGCTGGTAAAGGAGGCAACAGCAGCAGACGGGAGTCAGGCGCATCCCGCGGCTCGTCCCCATGCTGCGCTCCCCGGCGGCGGCTTCTGGCCCGGCGCGCGCCTCTTGCGCGATCCACGGCGGCAGCCGCCTCCCCGGAGCGCTAGGAGGCCGGGCGGCGAATGTGCCCAGGCCCTTTGTCTGCCGGGGGAGGGGTGGGGGCCGGCTGGGTGACTCCGGGAGCACGGGCGGGGGTGGGGTGGGGGAGGAGCGGGGAAGGCGCGCCACGGCCCCGCAGCGCTCCGGCTCCCTGGCGAATTGGGTGAAGAGTCTGTTTCTGTATTCTGGACGGTGCAGGAGCTCCCCAGGCCGAGCGGTCTAGAGCCGGAGCCCCACAAGACAGACCCACGGTACGCCAAGCGCCGGGAGGTGCAGGGCGGCGGCGCTGCCCCGGACGCGCGCAGGACGGCCGGCGCGGGCAGGGACGTGCGGTGTCCCTGCGGAGCTCGCGGCCCGCACCCGCGCGGAGCGGGCGGAGGCGGCCGTTGCGGTCGCAGCGACTTGGTGTGCCAAGCTCCGCACACGGCGCGGGTCGCAGTGCGAAGGCTCTGACCCGCTGCGGCGCCGGAGAGAGTGGGTAGGGAGGTGGGGGAGACGCGACCTGCGAGGTGGGGTGTGGAGGAGAAAGGAATCAAGCACATCCGACAAGAAAAAGGGGCCGAGGGGCGCCCGCCAAGTGTGACGCTGCCGGACAAAGGTCCCAGAACACCGCACACGTGCTCACAGGCGCGTTTGGGACGGGCCGGGGCCCAAATTTCCTCACCTGGTTACTGATTGGCCAGTCTGAAGGCCCGATTTACATGCCGCCCGCCCCGCCCCCAGCCCGCTGAGGTGTGCGCAGGTAGAGCCTCCTCCTGCTCCTCCTTTGTCCGCTTCCCCCCGTCCGCACATCTCACGCAGAAAAACGGTGCAGACTCAGCACAAAGCCGCGGCCTCCCTTACCAAAGGCCTTTGATTTGTCGTCTCATTTTTGCCTCTCGGAATTTTCTAAGCCTGGAGATAATGCAATTCGTCATGGAGTGTGCTTCAAAGGTTCCCAGGACAGTAGACACCCTTACGTTTCAAAGCCCCTTATCCCCCTTATCTTTCCGGCTCCCCATTCATCAGAGCTGTCAGTCTCTCTCTCTCTCTCTCTCTCTCTCTCTCTGTCTCTCTGTCGCGCACACACACTCTCTGCCGGTGGGTGTAAGATTAAGGAAATCAACATTAAATATTGTATTATAAACATTGCAGACCAGGTGAGGTTATTTTGCCTTTTGTAATTTTTTTGGTACATGAAAAATGTATTTTTGCTATTTCTATCCTCTTTGGGGGCAATTCAACCCCAAATATTCTTACTCCCTTCTCGCAGCTCTCTTCACGGCGCCCCCTTGCATGCCTCTGCCTCAGTCACATCAGACCTTTCACATCAGACTCAAGGATGATTGACAGGAACTGCCATTTCTATCCTAGGGACTAGGCCAGACATCTAGAAATGAGAGTTACTGCAAACTGTCTTTTAAAAAAACTCTAGCACTAAGGTTGGTTCCCCACATCCTGTTTTGCTCTACCTTCTGTTCCTTGTGTCAAAGGTGACTACTATGCCTTTAAGGGAGGCCGACTATCTTATTTCAAAGGAAAGTCATTGTTTGAATAAGCTCCTGGAGTCTTAGAATACTTTCTTTGAGTTGTCCAGAGTTTAAAAACAAACACAAAGACACTCTAGGTGAGTTTATCAAAAGTGTTCTATCTCCAAATCTTTTTTGTAAAATCTCTAAAACTGGAGAAACTAAGGTGTGGGTTTCCAGATACTCAAGAAATATCTGAGTTTCTTAGAAACCTCCAGGCTTCTTTTCAGGGGACTCAATTATATAGACTTAAAACTGGCAAAAAATCAGAGGCATTTTATTTTTCAAAAGGATAGCAAGTTATTCAGTTTGAAAGCTAGTTTCAGGGAAACACCTCTTATGAGGATACGAGTCTTAAATAAAATGTTTCTCATACATATTTTAGTAACAACAAGTATGAGTTAAACTATATCAAGAATGCATATTAAATTGTGTGTATTTATTGGAACACATTTCTGAGTTCTTAAAACTAAATGAACTGTATAATTAAATACATTCAAAAGCACAGATTGCCAATATAAGTTTCCATCCCCTTTGTTTTGTCCTCCTACTAATACTCAATCCTTACCAATGTCTCATGGTAAAAGTTAGTATTAATTGTTACAGAAACGTTTGCCTAATTCCCAGATAGCTCTAGTCTTTCGCCTGTTTGAAATAATGTTGTTATTCATTTATATATTTTCAAAGGCTTTATAAATCATTTGGGTTGTAATAACGTATGTACTTATTTCTCCTACCAATCATTTTTTTTTTGTAAAGGAGGAGCGATGTCTTTTATATATTTTTTAATATATCATCCTGACTAATTCAATGATTTACACTGAGTTGGTGCGGAAATCTTCAGGAAATTCTCCAAGATGCCTTAGAATGTGATGAAAACTGATTCTTTTATGATATTTTATTACAATTTTGATTCCTGGATCTGGAGTTACAGCACTAACTGCTGGTGATCCGCTACTATCAGCAAAATTTATTTGGCTTACAGAGAGAATAAGCTTAAGAGAGAAATGATGTGTGGGAAATTTTCCTGTTCTAACCAGGAAAGCCATGGATGTGTAAGTAGAAGCATCAGTTAAAGTGAATTTGAGTATGTGTGTATGTGAAAGAAAGCACTAGCCTGAGTTGGAACTGAGTCAATTATGTGTGGTGAGATATAGAAGAAAAGGCAGCACTGTAGCACGTGTGTGCATTATCAGCCTTGAGGAAAGGGAAGAGCAGTTGGGAAAAATATGTTGCTAAGACAGGTCACTACATATGTCACCAGATGGTAGCTGGTGTCAACCAAGCACTGCTTTTGTGTTTCAGAGCAGGGACAGAAGGGGAAGAGGTAAATGACAAAACATCAGAGTAAATGGAACGAACGGTTTGTATACACAAGGTGCTCGTGTGTTGCATTTTATAACCCAGGTTTCTCTATATAGAAAATTGGTTTTGATGCCTCCAGCCCTTCCTTATTCTTTTCACTTATTGGTACTAAGCTTCTCACAACCTAAAGCTAATTTTAAAGCCTCCCCTGCCTCTGAAGATTCTTAATATCTTGAGAAAATACAAAGAACGTTTTCACTGAGTTGCATGAAGATACCAACTCCCAGTAGAACTCACATCTAAATCGAGATCAAGGCATAAGCAAGTTCTGGCCATGGTTGAATAATGGCTCCAGATTTAACTCCCATGTTAGGCAATTAGAAAATAGACAAAACATGTAAAACAATGGTTTTCAGACACTGGACAACAGGCAGCCTAGGATTGTGACCTATAAGAGAAGAGGTATAAATAAGGTGATCACTGTAATTTCTCCAGTTGACTACCTGGAAGCAGTTTCAGGCCTCAGCACAGGAAGGAGAAATCCAAACAGAACCCTGACGACTAGCTGAGTTGAGGAGACAGAGCGAAGTGGCTAGAATTAACAGGGCAGAGTATCAGAGGGGAGGGAGCTGCACAGAGAGTGCATTGGTTATCTATTGCTGCATAACCATCTTAGCAGTTTAAAGCAACAAATATTTATCATCTCACATAGCTTCTGTAAGTCAGGAATTCAAGAGTGGATCAGCTGGGTATTTCTGAATCAGAGTCTCTCACAAGATTGCAGTCAAACTCTTGGCCAAGGCTATAGTTTCAGATGACTTAACTGGAGATAGAGGTTCTGTTTTCAAACTCACATGGCTGGGCAGGAAGCTCAGCAACTTGCTACACAGACCTTTCCATAGGGCTACTCATTACATCTGCTCCCCCAGAGCAGCTGATCTGAGAGAGAGACCACCCAAGATAAAAGTCATGGTCTTTCAATAGTGTAACCTTGAAAGTAACATGCCCTCACTTCTGCCATATTCTCTTCATACAAAGCAAGTCACTAAGTCAAGCCCACACTCAAAGGGAGAAGTATCAAAGAATTTATGGGCATATTTTAAAAACCATCACTGTCTGCTCCTGGCCATAAATTACAAGGGGACTTCAAAAAAGTTCATGGAGAAGTAGAATTAAAAGATAAAAATAAAATATATAAACTTTATTTCTCAACGTAAGCCCCATCAAGTTCAAGAAACTTTTATAAGCGATGATACCAGCCATTTAGTCCATCCCAAAAGAATTTAAGGTCCTCAGAAGTTAGCCATGTCAAGGTCATCTTTTTTACATTATTAATTGAAAAAAAAGTAGGTGCCCTTTAAAGATTGTTTAAGATTAGGAAACAAAAACAAATCAAAAGGAGCCAAATCAGGATTATAAGGTTGATGCCTAATGATTTTCCATCAAAACTCTCACAAAATTGTCCTTGTTTGATGTGAGGAATGAGCAGGAGAATTGTCGTGGTGGGGAAGGACTTTCTGGGGAAGATTTCCCAGGCATTTTTCTGCTAAAGTTTGGCTAACTTCTCAAAATACTCTCATAGTAAGCAGATGTTATTGTTCTTTTGCCCTCCAGAAAGTCAATATGCAAAATACCTTCAGCATCTCAAAAAGCTGCTGCCATGACCTTTGCTCTTGACTAGGTCTGCTTTTACTTTGACTGGACCACTTCTACCTCTTGGTAGCCATTGCTTTGATTGTGCTTTGTCTTCAGGATTGTACTGGTAAAGCCATGTTTCATCTCCTGTTACAATTCCTCAAAGAAATGCTTTAGGATCTCGATGCTACTTGTTTAGAATTTTATTAAAAGCTCTGCTTTTGTCTGCAGCTGGATGCAAAGGTTTTGGCACCTAATAGGTGGAAAATTTGCTCAACTTTAATGTTTTTGTTGTTGTTAGAATTGTGTAAGCTGAACCAATTGAGATGTCTATGGTGGCAGTTATTATTTCCGCTGTTAATGATCAGTCCTCTTCAATTAGAGCACAGACAAGATGAATCTTTCCCTCCCAAATTCATGTTCGTAGTCTGCAGCTGCAAGATTCATCTTCAACATTGTTTCATCCCTTCTTAAACCAAGTTATTCATTTGTAAACTGCTGATTTCTTTGGGGCATTGTACCCATAAACATTTTGTAAAGCACCAATGATTTCACCATTCTTCCGGCCAATCTTCACCATAAATTTGATGTTTGTTCTTGCTTCAATTTTAGCAGAATTCATGTTGCTCTGGTAGGGGCTCTTTTCAAATGATGTCTTAATACCTGTCTTAGTGCCTCAAAGTACATCCTCTTCAGATATAACAAGTTAGTACAAGTTTATTTTGATACAAAAATTTTGAAATCCATGCATTTTTTTCATAATACTCATTTCCATGAAATTTTTGAAGACCTCTCATATTTATATTCTCTCCACATGCAAAATATACTCATTCCCTCCCAAGGCACTCAAAAGGCTCATACTCTTAAAGCATGAGCTCAAAGTCCAGAATCTCACCATCTAAATTACTTCCAGATGTGCGTGAATGTCCTAGTGCAGTTTATTAAGTAGAACTCCTTGAATTCAGACACTCTCCCTCTGTAGACCTGTGAAATTAAAAGAACACTTTACTTGCCTCCCATATACCCAATATACAGTGGTGGGACAGGCATGGAATAACTTCTATAGACATTTCTTTTTAAAAAGGGGGAAGCACAAAGGAGTCTCATGTGGTTACACAAATCTATACATGATAAAATTTATAGAAATACACACACACACATTGGTGAAAATCCAAGTAGGGTCTGTAGTTTACTTAATAATATTGTACTACTGTCAATTTCCTAGTTTAATGATAATGCATGGTGATTATATAAAATGTTATCATTGGTGGAAACTGGGTGAAGGACACAAGGGAAATATTTGCATTATATTTGCAAATTTTCAAGTCTAAAATTATTTCAAAATGAAACCTAAAGTAGAGCTTCTTCAACACACTTTAGGCTTTTACGAATACTCTTCTCAGTGTCCACTGCCAAGTTCTAAAACCACTCTTGCAGTTTAGATTTTTGTTATTGTGAAACCTACTTCAAGTCATCAAAATCTGTATTTGTTTTCTATTGCTACATAACAAATTGCTACAAAATTTAGTATCTTAAAACAATAAACATTTATTATCTTACACAATCTCTTAGTGTTAGGAACCCAGAAAGTGTTTATCTGGATAGTTCTGGTTCAAGATTTCTCATAAGGTTACAACTAAACTGTAGGCCAAGCTACAGGAGATAGTAACCAAAGATGACTGGGCCTGAGGTCCTGGCTTCCCCCAGAGCAGAGATCCAAGAGGGAGCAAGAGCATGCACCCAAGATGGAAGCCACAGTATTTTGGTAATCTAATGATAGAGACAAATACCATCACTTCTGCCATAATCTATTTGTCAGACATGGTTCACTAAGTCCAATTCATACTCAAAAGGAAAAGATTTAAATTCCACCATATGATAGGAGGAATATCAAAGAATTTGTAGACATGATCTTAAAACTACCACAGAGGGAGAAAGGGAGAATTCTGGATCTTTACTGAAAGAACATGGAAGTAATTGTCTGTGTTCTGATTTGTGTATGCCTGTGAAGAAACTACCAGAGTCTGGGGGTGGGGACACAGAAAGCATTAAGGCAAACAATACTTTAAGTGTGATGTGCTCCCACTGTTAGAGTAGAAGGACAGCATAATACAAGTGGCATGAGATAGTGTTCTTAGAAATGCATCTGCTTAGTAGTGGGATTAAATTAGCCTTATAATTAAGGTTCATGTGGGCTCATCTCAACAAGGCTTAAAAGTAAGCTTCAAATTGATCCATCTGTTTCTAAGTAACTTAATTGCCTACTAGAACAAAGTCCGTTGTATTTAAAGGAATGATAATATTTTAAAATATAGCAACAAGGTAAAATTCTCGTTCTCTGGCATTGAATAAAATAATTCAGGCATGCAAAGAAAAGAAAAATACAACCCATAACAAGGAAAAAAAGCCATTTATTAAAAACAGATCCAGACATGACAGAAGCAATAAAATGAGCCAACTAAAACATTAAACAGCTATTATGGATGTACTAGAAATGAATAAGAAGATAGAAGAAAACATAAGCCTGATGAGGAGTGAAATAAAAAAGACCCAATTTGAAATTATAGAAATAAAAAGTATAATATTTTAAATGAAAATATACTGGGTGGGATTGACAGTAGATTAGACACTGCAGAAAGAAAGATGAGTGAACTTGAAGACATAGCAGTAGAAACTATTCCAAGTGAAGCACAGAGAGTAAAAGACAAAAACTGACTTGAATGTTGGTGAGCTGTGGGATAATAATAAGATATATGTGTATACATATATATTATATATATGAATAATATGTATTCATATATTCACATATATGAATTCATATATATAACATATGAATAATTGAAGTTCTAATAGAAGACAAAAAATGGAAGTGGAAAGAGAAACTATTTGAAAAAGTAATGACTGAAAATTTTCCAAATTTGTTAAAAACTATAAAGTATATATGCAAGCATAACAAACCTAATGAAAACTATGCCAAGGAATATCTTAGTCAAACTGCTAAAACCAAAAAAGAAATAGCAAATCTTAAAAGCAGCCAGTAGAGAAAAGACCCATTATGTAGAGAAACAAGTTAAGAATGACAGTGAACTTCTCATCAAAACCTATGTGGACAAGAAGTCATATACAGTCACGTGCCTCATAAGGACATTTTTGTGAACAGTGGAACATGTATACCATGATAGTCCCATAAGATTATAATACTGTATTTTTACTGTACATTTTATATGTTTAAATACACAACTATTGTTTTACCATTGCCTATAGTATTCAGCATAGTAACATGCCATAGATGTTGGTGGCCGAGGAGCAATAGACTGCACCGTACAGCCTAGGTGGATAGCAGACTACAGCATCCAGGTTTGTGTAAGTACGCTCTTTGGCATTCGCACAGGGACAAAATTGCCTAACAATGCATTTCTCAGCATGTATCCCCACTGTTAAGCCACACATGACTATGTAAATATTCTAGAAAGAATTAAACCCACAGAGAGACAACACTATACACCCGTTAGAATGGATAAGATAAAAACGCCTATTAATATAATAGCAAATATTTGCTAGAATGTGGAACAACTGAAACTTCTGTATTGCTCATATGAATGCAAAAGGGTATGGTCACTTCGGAAAACAGTTCGATGCTTCTTATGATTTTTACATATACATTTACCATACAACTCACCAACCCAATTACTAGATAGTTACTCAAGAAAAATGAATATATGCATATACAACAGACTTGTACATGGATTTTCATACCAGCTTTATTTATAATGGCCGAAAACTGGAAACAACCTATGTATCAATCAACTAAGGAATAGATAAACAAATTGTAGTGTATTATTTTAGTGGAATATCACTCGTCAATAAAAGGAAACAAGCTACTGATACATGTAACAACACAGGTGAATAGCAAAAGCATTATTCGTAGTGAAACAAGCTTCCATTTATATGAAAACCTAGAAAAGGCAAAATTGAAGTGGTAGCAGTTCATGGCCAGGAGGCGGGGCCTGTGAGGCACAGAGGCGGAGGGGTGTGAGGGAACTTTCTTAAGTGAGAGAAATGTTTTAGGTTACAATTAGGAGACCCATTACACGACTGTCTATATTTTTCAAAACTCATTCAAATTGCACACTTAACAATGGTGAAATTTATTGTTATGTAAATTATATCTCAATAAATCTATTTAAACAAAAGACTTAAGCTAATTATGTGACACCCCAATGCTTCAGTCTGAGCCATCAGTGAGTAGATATTTAACAAGTAGGGACCTTCCCCTGGATGCCACAGGCTAGTAAAGGGACCATCATCCACCCAAATCCTCAAACCATGAACCCAGGAAGTCATCCTTGACTCACCCATCTTTTTACCATCCATATTTAACCAGTCATCGAGTCCTGGCTTTTTCTTCCCTAAAGCTCCTAAATTCACCCTCTCTCTCTGGTGCTTCTAGCACTAACCCAATGCAATCTTCTTTCCTGGAACCACTATAACAGCCAACTAGCCTACATCCTGCTTCCACTTTGTCTCTGCCACAATCCAATCCTTGCTCTGTAGCCGGAGTGATCATTTAAATGAAAATAATATCCTCTGATTAAAATCCTCCAATGTTATTTTAATGCTTTTAGGATAAAATTCAAACTCTTTAACAAAACCTAAAGAGCCTGCGTGATCCAACTCCTTTCATATCTTCAGTCCTATTACATTCTACTCTTCCCTTCTGGACTTCTCTAAGTTCTTACAACACATACAATGATTTTTTTCTGCCTTGGGAATACATATACTATTCTTTCTGCCTAAAACCTATCTCCTCCTATTCTGCACATTAACTTTGATAACTTCTACTTATTCTCCACATACCTTTCTTCTGCCCTTCACAAAGCATCACTGCTCTATGACATCATAGCACCTGGTATTTCTACTTACAGTCTTCACTGATCTAGTATTTACTTGCAATTATTAGTTCAATATCCAACTTCACCCAAACCCTTCCCACCATCCCAAAATTCTACTCCCTAGGAATAATTACTACTAGTTTTGTGCCTTCCAGACTATTATAAAGCAGAAACGTTTTGACAAATGTCAGCATAATACCATACAACAGACAAAATTAAAAAGTATAGATGTACACAGCCTTCCCTCTCTTTTGCCTTCTAAGGGATGTATCAAATTCCCCCTGCTTAGCACCTAGGCCAAGTGATTGGTTAATTGAATGGAAGCTGGTCATTCAAATTCTTATAGTGCAAAGATCTATTTTCTTAGAGGAAAATAATAGATCTGGGAAGGAAAAAAGAGAGAAAAAGGAAGATAATAGTCTGTGAAAGCTGAATCTCGAGAGTTTCATTGCACTTTTGGAGAATGTGAGACGAAATGTTGCAGGGATAACTGCTAGCTGTGATGAAAGGGATTTGGAAAGACTGATAGAAGAAGAGGATTATTACAAAGTTTTGTTATGTATTATATATTTTTTTCAGCATTTTAAACCATATAAAATTTATTTCTTTTCCTTTTTGGTTGAGGAAGGAGGCATGTGGGACATGTGTTTTATTTCTGAGTATAGCACAGGACTGTCTCAGGTTTGTTTGGGTTATGTATAAAACTCAATACAGGAATTGGTTCTACCTAAATAGATATTTAAAATCCTCTCAATAGTGAAATAGGCCAAGATTAAAATCTAAAAATGAGAATCCTCATGTCTCAAAACAGTAAAGTATGTATAATGAAGTTCTTTAGCTTTATGAAAAATGTAAGACCACACATTAGGCCTTTTCATATACCACTTAGATCTTATAGATAGGAACTAAAAGTTTACTCATAATTTACACAACTTTAAGATTAAGAAATACTGATCCAAGGCCAAGAGCTTGCAGTTTTCCATTGCATTCCTCTGAGCAGCGTCCCACCAAGTACCAGTGATCGTTACTGTAATGATCACTACCTGAAGACTAAAACCGTTGTGTCTGACACTAAATCTTAAGCTTCTTGCATTATACTTCTAGTGCCCTTTCCCCCAGTTAGCAATGTGCTTAATTCCAATGGTCTTTGCAGTGTCAGGTCTTAGAGTGAATGCCCTCGTTTGCTAAATACTCAATGAACGTTTATTGAATAACTGAATGTCAAAAACCAAAGGTCACATCATCAATTTCCATGTCACTATTCTTCCAGAGGTAGGAGAATGACTCACATGAGACTAACACATGACTTTTATGTTTACAGCCTTATGATTATTGCAAGTACTCAAAATGTGTGTGTGTGAGAGAGAGAGAAAGTGGGAGAGAGGGAGAGAATTAAAAGTTATCAGATTTATTCTGACACAAAAAGGACTCCATTGGCAAAGGAAAAAAAAATTTTTTGAAAAGCACTGCCTTTATTTGTTGACCAGGGATGGGAAGGTAGCCATTAGTAAGAAATGAAAATAGAATTTCAAATCAATAGGGTATTGCGGACATTTGCTTTGTTGAGGTTTTGGCTGCCCATCATTTGACGTCCCTTCTTGCATCAAGGGAATCCCACAGTTGAGAATCACGCTGGGCTGGGTAGGTGGTGGGGGTTGTTTTCCACTAAAGTAGTACAAAAGTTCAGGTTTTCATTCTCCTTAACCACCAGGGTACAGACCCACGACCTAGGCTTAGCTAATAGAGTATTTATAACTGGCAAGTCTGAAACAAGTAGCACAAAGGTAAGAGTAGCACGTTAGATTTACTTTCAGTAGAATTGTCCAGTGGCCATGGGGTGATGGCACCACCGGCTTGTTCAGCATCCTGAGCCAACCGCACAAGCATGCTAACCAAATATTCCAAGGAGCGGGCTTGGCTATAATGACAGCTTCCTGTGGTGTCTATTTTCACCAGGCTCGGTTTTCTAGCCTGCCATCAATTTTTTTAGTCTGCATGATGACATCATTTCAGTAAATCATTTTTCACTAAGGTGAACCAGAATTCAATTGTGTTGCTACAAGCAAGAACAATGACTTAAACAAATTGGCATCGCAGAGCAGGTTGCAGTCAAAGGGACCTCAGAAAAATCCAAAGAGTTGGGCATAGTTGGAGTTGGACATCATGAACATTCTGTTGATATTCACTGGTGGGAATCTATCAGTCTCTGATACAGAGTGAGAAACTTTCCTTTTAAATTATTGTCTGTGGTCTCCTGAAATGAAATATGCACTGAAAGCAGAATTATCTGTGACCATATACTTGCTGTATGGAATATAAGAATTGTGGGATGTGGAATCTCCTAATGGTCCTACACAAGGCCAACGAGAAGCCCAAATTTCAAAATATTCAGCTGAAAGAATGTACTGAAAGCCAGGGGTTTTCTGTGAGTGGACTAAAGAGTATCTAACCTCCATTCAGTCTAGAACTTCGTTGGTGTATCACTGAAGAAAAAATCCAAAGGCCAGGAGATCGGATGCTGAAGGGAACTGATCATGTGAAATTTATGTCCCTCAGAAGGCCTAGAAGCTATTCCTTTCTTCGAGATTTGAGAAATAAGTTGACGAGAGGAGTAGCATCACATGTAAAAATATATTAGTGGCTGCTCCTAAAGGCTGCTAGTGCTGATGTGGGAGGCAGTCTAAATGGTCTTCCTGACTTCGGTGGAGCAATTAGAATACTGGCTGACATAGTGGCGCTTAACCTCAGAGGCAAAGTGGACTCTGATTACTGGCAAGATAACGTAAATAGTCTGACCCATAGAGATTTTGGTGGTTGTTAATATATCATAGGATTGTCAGTGGTGAAATGTATAGGGAGCTTACTAGATTCTATTTTATCTGAATTTAAAAAGTATCAAAAACAAAACAGAACAAGCGAGCAAAATATCTTCTCTGTCCGATGACCCATTATAATAAAAGATGATGGTTTTCTTACCAAATTCCCAGACCTGGCTCAAAAGTCCAAACAGCACACAGCCCTTGAATGAAGGGAAGCCTGGACACCCCCGAGAAGACCTGACAATAACATCGCATGTAAGTGAAACTTCCTCCTTTGCCTGCCAAAAGAGAACATAAGATTTCTTTGCTTTGAGGAATAGAATACGCTCAGATATTTTAGGCCTTATTGTTGGTCACTAGCTCTGAGCACTGAGGACCCATTATCCGTGGCAATGTACATGTTGGAGCAGGGTCTTCCCAAGGTCATAAACGTATTTTGATCTGAGTCTGTTTATAATAGTCCCAGTGAAACCCTGAATCCACACTGTATTCATAAAATGGTAGTAACAAATCTAATCCTAAATATAGCTGAAACAGGAATATATTTTCTGCATTCATTAGGCTATGGTAACGAACAACGTAAAATGACTCAAACACATTAGAAATTTATTTCACACTTATGTAACGGTCTAGACAGATGTTCCTTGTACTTTGGGACCCAAGCCTCCTTCTCCTTAGGGCTTCTTCTTCTCCTATAACCTATTGCTGTCTGCACCCAGCCTGTGGAAGGGAAAGGCACAAGGAGAAGTAGACACTATTCTAAAATATCTTAATGTGGCACACATCATACCTGCTCACGTTTTTAAATAAAAATCTAATTACAGGATCACCTCTATATTGAAGGGAGGGTAGGAAATACAGCCTAACATTTTACTGAGGAAGAAGAGTGGATTTTGGTAAAAATGTAGCTAGCAATCTCTGTCAAAACGGTATGCTTTTTCTCCAGTTGCTGTATAGGTGCTAAGAATAAAAATACTGTGAAATTGGGAAATGCCCCACATGTATTTTTCTGATACCGTGGTATGGACTTACCAGGGTAAGGACACCAAATGGAAACCACTAGAAGTCCCTCTCCAAACCAAAATAATAAATCTAAAGCAACCCTTAATTACTGGGGAGACCACAGAGATTCGTGGCTGTATCAAATGCTTGGAGGATGTGAAAGTGGTGGCTTGTTCTCACATTCCTGTTTAACTTACTGTGGAGATGACAGATGGGCCCTGGAGAATAATAACGGATTGTTACAAATCTAATCAGTTTTAAGTACTATTCTAGATGCAGGTCTTTTTATTTGGGCAAATAATAAATATAGTATCCAACAATTAAGAGGCAGCTATTGAGCTATTGATTTGGTAATATTTTTCCTTTATAAGTGTAAAGCGATGGAAACAATTTGATTCATAGGTTGCTCTGTGCAACTTGCTAGCACCTACCACCCACAAGCGCACTGTGGCGACGTTACAGTCCCCTGCAGAGGGTCCCGAGGACGGCTGGCAGAATATCAAGCACTAGGCCTTTTCTGTCTACCCAGCCAGGAAGAGGGATGGCATGAAGGAAGTTTCTATACTGATTAATAAACAGTGGTCAATGGTTCGTCAAGGCCGTAAGAAATGAGGAAGCAACTTGAAGGAGGGACTGGTGAGAAAGAAGCCTGTGTCAGAGTTTTGTACGTGAGCTCTTGAAGAGGACCCAAAGTGGACATCTGTGCCCCACGTGAATGCTCCTCAAAAGCTCCCCTCTAGGACAGAGGTGCTCATTCCTAAAGCAGCAGCCCCCCCTGAGGACATCGGCCAGCCTCATTCTGTACGCGGCGGTCAATGCAAAGGACTGTGAAAGGACAACCGAAACGCACTGGCGGCATAGACGGAAGTGAGTATAAACGCGCAAATGTCTGTTTGCCTCGCTAAAGTTTATGGGCCTCTGCTATGCCAGTCCTCTAATATGCCAGCAGCAGAAATATCATTACATGATAGGGGAATATTTGAATAATCTTTGGTTGAGAAGCCTTCTGAAACAATATAGAAAGGCTAAAAGTCATAAAGAAAAAGATTAGACTTCATTTTTGAAAAAAGTATTATAAAATATATTTAAAAAGTAAAAAAAAAAAAAAAAAAAAAACACACACACAACAAAGGATTAATACCCCTAATATAAAAAGAGCTCCCATAAAGTAATTTGAAAAGAAGGTCGGCAAGCAGAAGGAAAAATGGGCAAAGGATAAAATAAATGAGGGAAGAGGAAACGCAAATGTGAAATAATTGTATGAAAAGTTGCTCAACTTTACCATTAGGGAGAATAATGCATATTATTACCAAAAGCTTCCTGATTGTTTTTCACCCGCCAGAACAAAGAGAGCAAGGGTCGGTGGGAGTTCGGGCGTAGAGGCGGGAGCAGCGCGCCCTGCTGCTGAGAGTGCGCGCTGAGCCCTCTTCGGAGGCGGAACCGGCCGCCTCTACCAGCATTTCGAATGGCACGTGCTTTTGATCCAGGAATGCCGCCTGAAGACACCCGTCTTGGAGACAGAGAAGTCAGGGCACCTGAGGATATCGTACGAGGACGTTTATGGCACAGTTTATAGCGCACTAAACTGGAGGAAAGCCTCAAGGCCCATCATTAGGTGAATGAATAATTTATGGCTCACCTTACTATGAAAAACTCTCAATTACTTTAAAAAGACATAAACATTTTTCTGCTGATATGGAAAGAGGTATATACTATATTACAAAATTTTAAAGAACTAAGTCATACTATAATATGCATAGTATTTCCTTTGATGTGTGTGTATATACTTGCGTGAGGATGCAGAAAGTTATGGCGGAATATACAATAAACTGTTGAAATACATTAAACGAGTGTGAACATATGTCAGGCATAATAGAGAAAGCTAGAAGAAGAGAGAAATTTTTCATGATATTTTCTATTAATATTATGTCATTTAATTCTCTATAACTTTTAAAAAATCTAAAGAATTTTTAAAGAAAAAAATCACAATTAAAAGAGCTCAATGCATTTCTGTTTTGTTTTATTTTTACTTTTACATAATTGACTCATTAATGTTTACTGAGTAAAAGTGCAAAGAGAAAATCAGTCATTCTAGAATAATTCCCTTCTAAGAGAAGTCTTTAAATAATACCCCAAATTGTTCAGGAAAAGCTCTTATTTTTTTCTACTATGATTTAGCTGTTAATTATTCGGGCATGTGTTTTAAACCTATGACTGATGATGCCCTTGAGGTTTTTTTCCAGCTTGGGAGACATTTGTTTTAAATTTTTACAATTTAACAAAAATACACTTGATCCATAGAAGTAACTACCCTGGCTGAAATACCTCTTGTTACATTAAGGTCACATATCATATGACTATTTAAATTAGAACCAGAAACTTATGCTTTCCTGTTTCTGGAAAGCCTTTCAAATGTTATCTCAGGATAAATAAACTCTTAAAAATTGAAGATAGATTATAAACTGGTTTTCCATCCTAGAAGTGTACTTGTGTATACTAGATCTTGATTTTTTTTTTTTAAATGCTTTTTGATGTCGTTGTTCTTGTCTGTGAAGGTAACAATGTATTTCTGTTGACCTAAC
This sequence comes from Propithecus coquereli, assembly GCF_000956105.1. Lineage (NCBI taxonomy): Eukaryota > Metazoa > Chordata > Mammalia > Primates > Indriidae > Propithecus > Propithecus coquereli. Next base: position 2,217,536 of record NW_012147634.1, on the reverse strand, counting down.
CAGTAATGTATATCAAACTCATAATTTCCAAATGTTCAATGTGTAATTCTACACTATATTTACATGCTTACATTAAAATGTATTTAAAAATATAAGTGTATATATGTTTGAGATTACTTAAAAAACTTAAAAAAATTTCTTAAGAAAAACTTGCTTTAGAACAAAATCCACTTCTAAAGTCTCAAATATAATACAGAAAACGTGTTAGGTAAAACAAATACATCAAACAGTTGTGAATAAATAGTGTTGTTAACGGGTCTTTTCTTCTTTTTGTTATTCAACTAATATAGACCCCCTTCTCTGAAAATGAGACAGGATAATCTATGTAATTAGAATATTTTATAATATTACAAATGTTTATGAATTTAATTTCAAATTCTATCTGTGAAAGCTGTCACAGACTTTGCGTGATAGCTACTTAAATATATTAAGGAACTTTATATATTATAAATTAGCAAGTGAATTGTTTATTGAAAACTAGCTGTGAGAAATCTGAAAAAATACTTACAGTAGTATATTTACTTTATATAAGGTGTTTTACAGGAATAAAGGGGAATAAATGAAGAGAAAAGGAAGAGAAATTTTGGATGGACATAAGCCCCAGAGCCTCACGCTGATCGGTGCAGTGTGTTCGGATTTGCTTGGCGGTGGAGGCTCTGTTACAGGCCCCGAGGGCAGGGACTGTGCCTGCTCAGCATCAGGCTTCGACAAATGACCAGTAGTGTTATTCACAGCAGTACCTGTGAGCAGAATTGGTATGATTATCAAATTTTTAATAGTGCTGTTCAACAGAACACTAATTGGACTGTCATTCAAGTTTTTCTTCATCTTGTCTTATCTTTATTATACTGAAGGGAAATGCTTAAACTGATCATTTATACTTTTAAAAATATAGCTTAATGAGAAAGTAATTTAGTAAATTTCTGGGGACTGTTTTATATCACATAGAATGCTGTGTTCTCACAGGACAACTTAATTTAACAGAATTCCCCAGGAAGTTTAGCTGAGGCTGAAACAGAAAATTGTTGCTGCTCGAAAGGTTACATGCTTGTCTGATATGCAGAAATTTTAAGAATAAGTAACATTCTTAGTTTCAGACACACACACAAAGCCCTTTCCCTTCTTTATACCCCAACCTGTCTTCTGAAAATTAGGAGCTTTATGTAGAAATTGATTCAGCTATTTTCATTAAATTTGATGAAATCAGTTAAAAATACATTTATAATTACACACAGTTGAATCAGTAAAATAGCTTTCTACTGGATTTTTTTTTTAATTTATTGACTCAAGCAATCCAAAAGAGATGCCAATAAGTTAAAAACACTTGATAGGTCAAACCAGACTGAGTTTTAATATTGGTAGAAGCATAAAGTAAGATGCTAAATAGCAACGACTAAATTTCATTTTCAGAGATCTGAAAAATGAAGAACATGGAAAGCTCATCTCTGGTACCGTATTTTTGAATTCTATAATAGTGTTTACGTTTGATTAGATTTCTTCCTACACTTTCCATCTCTCTGGTAGAATTACATATCTGTTCTTGCATGTTGTCTACATTTTCTATTAGAGCCTTTAATATATTAATTATAATTATTATAAATTCCCTATTGGTCCCAGCATCTGGGTCATATCTGAGTCTGCTGCTGCTGATCACCTTGTGTTTTCAGGCTGTGTTTACTGTTGACTTGTCAAATGCCTTGTCATTGTGGTTGGAAGCTGGACATGCCGTGTAGCAGATTCTCAGCAAGCGTGTTTCATGCTTGCAGATAGGCGTACCTTCCCTTCTTCTGCACCTTCAGCATGGGGTTTGTGTGAATCTAGTCGGAGTTGGGTTAGGTTTGAAGTTGGTGTTGCTGTGGTCATTCTCTTTGCGCCAACGGCTGCATACACCTTTAGCGATACCTCACGTTTAGGTAAGCCTCATGTGGGCTGAGTTACCAGGGAGTGATTCTCAGTGTCTGTGCCCTTATGAGAATCTGTCTCTCGCCACTGTCCCAGCTGTGTCCCATTGCTGTTTTCACTCAGTGTTTGTCAGCTTGGTGGTGGGAAGCAGGGAAGGAAGTGCGTTCTCTGATGTACTGGTTAAGCTTCAGTTTTAGCGTCTCTAGGAGCTTGTGGAGTGTGGCCTGCACAATCGTTCCTGTCCCTCTTCTATTGCAGTGCTGGGCCTTGCAAATATTCTTGCCCTGCCTCCCAGGTAGAGCTTTTTGTTTCGTTTTCTTTTAATTTCCTTCTTCTAACTGCAAGGGGTTTCCAGTTCCTTAAGGTGATGGTTCTTCGTGTTTCCCCTGCAGATTATGGTTTTGATCTATGGGGAGATGGGTCTGTCTGGAAGTTCTAACAGTGGCCATGGTTCCTCTTCTCCAGCTGTCATTACTATGGAAGTTTTCTCAGGATCCTCTTCAATCTTCACTTTGAACACCTGCTGGGATTCAGGAAAGGAAAGCTGTACTCCCAGGTACTGCCCCTTCTGATGCTAACCTCAGCTTGGTCTTTAGCAATCCGTTAGAACATTTTTGCTGCATCTTCTTATTAGATTATATGGTGGTATTTGCCCTAGGTGAGCAAATACCTTCTTTGATATAAAGTTAGTTACTTGGTATTTTAAAATATTTTGTGAGATCCTGTCTCTGTGTATATTCAAAGAGCAGTGCTAGCTGAGATTATGTATGTAGGAAAGACAAACAAACTCTGAATGTTTATTCTTTTATAAAATTTTTGTTTGTTTGTTTTGTTTTTTTGTTTTAAAGACAGGATCTCACTCTGTCACCCAGGCTGAAGTTCAGGGATGGGATCATAGTTCGCTGTAAGCTTGAACTTCTGCACCCAAGGGACCCCCTTGCCCCAGCCTCCTAAATAGTTGGGGCTACAGACATAAGCCTCTACACCCAGCTAATTTTTAAAAATTTTTTGTAGAGACAGGCTCTTGCTGTGTTGCTCACACTGGTCTTGAACTCCTGGCCTCAAGGAATCCTCCCACCTTGGCCTCCCAAAGTGTTAGGATTACAGGTGTGAGCCATCTTGCCTGACCTGAATGTTTATTCTTTTGAGAACAAACTGTTGGCCCTTCTAGAATGAAAGGGCCCAAATAAAGTCAATAAGCCTTCAGTTGGTTAGGTAGTCTCCTCCAGGAATGGTGCCAAAATTAGGGGTTCAATGTCTTTATTGTTGTCTGTTTTAACACTTTGCATTGACCTTACATAGATTAACCAGTAGCAGCAAATGCTGTTGGGTGCATAGATAGCCTCCGTGGAGTGGCCAGTGAGACAGGCCAGCTGACACTGCTGGCTGGCCATTTTAAATTCTTGCCTTTTCTACGAGGACGCTCCCTTGTGGGCATTAACATATAATACAACAATATTCACGCTGTGTGCTACTTACTTCCATTTGTCTATCCATGTGCCTCTATCTCATATCTCCTTGTACTTTTTCTTTCCAATCTTTTTCTTTTTCTTTCCCTGTCAATCATGCAACGCATTTTTCACTGTCAGTGAGTATTTTAACTTCAAGCATCTTTTCTTTTTACACGGTGTAGATGACCAGAAATATAATCTGAAACTCTACTAACTGGCAAATTTTTCCTATTTATTCTCAGCACTGTCTCAGGGCACCCCGAGTTGGGCAGTAATTCAGCTACCATCCCATTATACCTTTCTATCAAGTCAGCCCCAAACAACCCAAGGCATGATCTGAGGGAGAGGTACTGGTACAAGGATGGATGCCATGGGGATCAGGGCTCCTGTTCATGCAGCTTATGTGATTTTGGGCATCAACTTGACTGGGTTTAAGGGATACCAGGTAGCTGGTAAAGTATTTCTTATTTTGAATGCTTCAGTAGGCACTGAGCCCATTCCTCTTCTGCTGAAAGGGAACCCAGGTGGGTTCGCTTTGGCTTAGAATGATTGTCTTGCCCCAGGTGTGTCTATATTTCCAGAGAAGATTGATGTATGCCAGTGAATTGAGTGGGGAAGATTCACCCTCAACACAGGTGGGCACCATCCAGTTGGCTGGGGTCTCAGAAGAAAAAGGTGGAGGAAGGACAAGTTCTTGTCCTCTCTCTCTGAGAGCATGCCTGCTGTTCTTCCCCTGCGTTTGGATGTCAGAGCTGCAGGTTGTTTGGGCTTTGAACTCCAAGGCTCATACTATCAACCTGAGCTCTTGGTCCTTTAGCTCTGGACTAAGTTTGTACCATCAAGTTCCCTGGTTTTGAAGCCTTCAAATTTGGACCAAGCCATGCCACTAGCTTTTCTGGTTCTACAGCTTGCGGACGGCCTATTGTGGGATTTCTCAGCCTCCATAATCACATGAGACAATTCCCCTAATAAATTCCATTCCATATTTCTCTCTAGACATATCCTATTGGTTCTGTGTCTTTGGAGAACACTGACTAGAACAGATTGCTTGGGATTCTTCGTACTGCTCCAGCTTGATCCCAGTGTATCACTTTCAAGTTATGATGAATTATTGCTGGTCCTGCCCAACTTATGAATTGGTGGGTCTGACAAGATCCAGCTCATGATGGGCTATTATGGCCACATACTCAGTGTCCCACGGTCAGGTGCTCCATCTCCACGAGGGCCTACTAGCATGCCAGTGGTTGCTTCTCAAAAGATATATAATTCTCATTGCAGATGGAATGGCCATTCTCCACAGCCCCACAGGTTTTCACTGGGATTCTCCTAAGGGGGCTTTCCACAACATCTATACAGCCTCATTTCCCATCATGGATGCCTCCAACACCACAAGGCCTGCTGGATCATATGGCCCAAGCTTGGACATGCTGCATAGCCCTTTCCTTCTCTGAGCCCCAAAGATAGCAGCCTTTTGCATTACCTGGCCTGTGAGCCAGAGCACTGCCTTCAGGTGAGGGACATGCTGCCTCTGGAGCTCAAAGGGGCCCATCAGGTGTTTTCTTCCCTGTGGTAGGAGTTGCAAGATTAATTTATCTATTAATTTATTTAAAAGATGTCCTGGTGTGCTCCTGACCTTTAAACCCCTACAACTTTGCAAACTTGTCAGGCATAGAGTTATCATCTTCTCTCTGGAGCTTACACGTCTTATAAAAGGTTCAAGAATGCTGGTAACTTTTTTTCTTCTGACCTTATCAACATAACATCATCACTGTAATAGATCAATGCGATGTTCTGCAGGATGCCAGACAATCCAGGTCTCTTTGTGATGTTTGCTGGCAGAGGGCTGGAGAGTTAATACAGCTCTAGGGTAAAACCCTAAGTGTATATTGTTCACTTTATGTGAATACAAAGTGTTTCTGATATTTCTAATTGAAATAGAAAAGAACACATTTGCCAAATCAGTGGCCACATACGACGTATCTAAGGCTATGTTAATCTGATTTAGCAAATATACCACATCTGACAAGACAGTTATGACAGGGGCACTACTTGGTAAGAATGCATTAGCCTACAGTCACCTCCTATGATTCATCCAGTTTCTTCAGGGACCAGACTAGTAAATTAAATGCAGATCTAATGGAGGCCACCATATCAGCTTCCTATTGTCTTTAAGGGTGGCATTAATCTCTGCCACAGTCCACAGGATGTGCTATTATTTTTGGTTTGCAATCTTAGTGGGGTGAGGTAGTTTGGAAGCTTCCATATGGCATTCTCTACTGTAATAGCTTTTGTCCCACAGAGCAGGGATGCGATATAGTTATTGTACCAGCTGCCAAACATCAATTCCAATTATGCATTAGGGGACAAAGGAAATGATCACCAGGTGTGTCTTTGGATCCAGAAAACCTACTATAATCCAGATCCAAGCCATTTATTTCCTGGCCTCCAAATGCCCCATTCTAACAATAGGGCAATATTGCTTTGGGTCTTTGATTGTCAATGTCTACTCAGATTCTGTGTCCAGTAATTTTCCAGATGTCTAGGTATTCCTCTTTTTTCCTTTCCTCCTGCACAGTTGTATGAGTATGTGGACGGAGGTCCCTTTGGGAAAAGACCAAGGGACTCATTACTGTGTATACTTGCTAGAGTATAAGCAGTGTCCTTCCTCTTGAGGACTCAACCACCTTTTAAATCAATGAGTTATGGGTCTGCAAATTGGCTCAGGTCTGGAAACTTGGCAAGGGCTTGGGACTTTTTATTGGGGAACTGTTCTCAGCCTTTAAGTTTTCCATCCTTGGCTTCTTCCACTAGTATAAACTAAAGAGCTCCTTTATTGACCACTCACCTATTTTACCCTAGGGCGGCTGTGTTCTATTAACCCTCTTTGTAATTCTCTGTGTCAGACCCCCTCGGATACCACTTCAACTTTGTTGATCATCATTAAAATTGTAATCACTTCACTTTTGGAGGTTAAGCTCCACTCACTGGCCTTTGTTTTCTCATGGTCCTGTCATTTCCAACGGTATCAGTGAGCCAGGCTTTTAAACACTTGCCTGTACTATTGGTCTGGCCTATAGAAGAAGCCACCACTGAACTTCCTAGTGATGCTGATGTCACATTCTTTATGGCCTCCCCTTGTGACTTAGCCCGTTTTGTGCTGTTATAACAGAATACCTGAGACTGGATCACTTACAAAGAACAGAAATTATTTCTCCTAGTTCTGGAGGCTAGGAAGTCTGATACCTGGCAGGTATGGTATCTGGTGAGGGCCCAACCTCTGGTCCTAAGATGATGCCTTGAACACTGCATCCTCCAGAGGGGAGAGTCCTTGTTTCTGACATGGCACCAGAGTAGAAGAGGGAAGAGAGGGCCGAACTTGCCCTTTTATAACAGTATCAGCCCCCACCAACGGGAGTGGGGTCCACATGGCCTAATCACCTTTGAAGGGCCCCACCTCTTAGTACTGTTATAATGGCAATTAAATTTCAACATGAGTTTTGGAGGAGACAAACATTCAAAATATAGCACCATGGTGCATCCTCACTGGGCCCCTGAATCTGATTTTGGTATCATCAGCTCACTGAGACTGACGCTTTCTGTGAGATCTCATCTTCCTTCTGCCATGGTTTGAAAGACATCCCTAGGAGGAAAACAAAGTCGAGCATAGCACTTAATTCATGTATCGTCCTTTTCTCAAAGATCAGTCTCGCTTTGCCTGTGACACAATATCATAAAACTCTTGCCTCATATATTTTGAGAAGCTTTATTTTCTTATGATACAAGATAAGTCTAATACCCTTTACTAAGTCTGTGATGTTCTGCAGCAAAAACCCATATATATATAATTTTTGTTTAAATATACCGAAGATTTGTTCTTATTTGATTGACATATAATAATTGAACATATTTATGAAATACATAGTGATATCTCTACATATAATGTATAGTAATCAGATCAGGATAATTATCTGATCAGTTCAAACATTTATCATTTCTTTGTGTTGGGAACATTCTATATCTTCTAACTATTTAAAACAATATAATATTAACTATAGTCATCCTGTAATAGTATAGTACATTAGAACTTATTCTTCTTACCTGGCTGTAATTTTGTATCCTTCAACAAATCTCAACCTATCCCTCCCCTATTTTACTTATTTTTTAGTCAATATTATTAAGTTTTATTCATGTTGATAATTATAAATATGTCTCATTATTTTTAACTATTATATATTCAGTACATAAATATAGCATAGTTTTATCTGTCTCTCTAATAATAAGTTAGGCTTTTTCCATTTTTTAAATTTTCCCATATGCTGCTGTATAAAACATTCTTGGCATGCTCTTTGTGCACTTGCACAAGATCTTCTAAGTCTTGGGCAGGTTCTTAGAAATGGAACTGATGGGCAGAGTGTTCTGCACATCTTAAATTTCTTAGGTGCCATCAAATTACTCCCCAAGATGGCTGTGCCAATTGGTTTTTAACTTACGGTTAATAAGGGTTATTCCCCTGATGCTAACTAACATTTGCTTCTATCAAAGTGATAACATTTTTGCTAAACTGAAGGGTGGTACATGATATCTTATTTTAATTTTCATTTTCTAATTAGTCATTGCTACTTTATAGAAATTTTGTGGGTATTGTATTTTGATCTTTAATCCAGAAAAAAATCAGAAATGTTATTAATATAAAGATTATTTTTCTAATCTTTTATTAATTTTCTACATATATGTTTATAAGTGGAATTGGACTATATTTTCCCATTATCTTGTGGTCTTTGGTTTGGGAATTGTAATTATACGTGTCACATATAGTGAGTTGAGGGGAATTTCCTTCTTTTCTCATTATCTTAAACATTTTGAATAAAATAGGCATTAGCTGTCCTTTTTAGAAGAGTAGAATTAAACTTCAAACACTATAGTTTTAGTGGGGATTACTGGCGGTAGATTTTAAACAACAGTGTCAAAGCCTTATTACTTAAAAATATATTCAAGGCTTCTAATTTTTTAGTTAATATTAGTAAGCAAATTTTCTTGGAAATGGTTCCATTTATTTACATTTTCAAATTAGCATTATAAAAGCATTATAATTTTTAAAGCATCTACTTTATCTGTAGGTACTCCTCCTTTCATATTTCATTTATTTGTGACTTCTCATTTTTATTGATCAGTTTTGTTCAAGGTTTGTCAACTTTGTTAATCTTTTCAAACAACTGTCTTTTCATGGGGTTAACTTAATAACACAACATTAAATAATCATTTTTAATTCTTAAGTATGAATTTTAAACTATTTTTAATTGACAATTGTATATATTTATGGGATACAATGCAGTATCTTGATATGTGTTTATACTGTAGATTGATTAAATCAAGCTAATTAAATCCATCGCCTCATACTTATTTTATTTTTGTAAAAAAATTTAAAATCTATTAGCAATTTTGAAATACACAGGACATTATTTGTCATAGTCACTATTCTGTGTAATGGATCACTAACGCTCCTTCCTCCTGTCTGACTGAAGCTTTGTATTCTCTGATCAACTTTCCCCTTTCCTTCTTCACTCCCCTCGTCCAGCCTTTGATAACAACCATTCTAATTTTATGAGTTCAACTTTTCCACATATAAGTGAAATCATGCAATATTTGTCTTTCTGTGCCTGGTTTATATCACTTAGCACAATGTCCTCTGGTTTTATCAGTGTCACAAATGGCAGGATTTCTGCTGTTTGCACAGTGTCCCTTTGTGTATTCCACATTTATTTGTCCATTTCTGTGAGCACTGAGGTTGCCTCCACGTGTGAGCTATTGCAAATAATGCTACAACAAACGTGAGCGCAGATGTCTCTTCAGCATATGGGTTTTGATTCCTTTAGGTATAACCCCAGAAGTGGGATTGCTGGATCATATGGTAATTCTATTTTTAGTTTTCTGAGGAATATCTATAATATTTTCCATAATGGCTGTATTAATATACATTCCCACTAATAGTGCACAAGGGTTCCCTTTTCTCCACGTCCTTGCCAACTCTTATTTTTTAGATAGTAGCCATTCTAGCAGGTATGAAATCGTATCTCATTATAATTTTAATAGGCATTTCCCTGATGACTAGTGATGAGCGTTTTTTTTCATATGTCAATCGTTTCTATACCTTTTTTGGAGAAATGTCTATTTAGGTCCTTTGTCCCTTTTTTGATTGCTTTTTCTTGCTATTGAGTTGTTTGAGTTCATTATGCATTTTCGATGTTAGTCCCTTATCAGATGTGTAGTTCGTAAATACTTTCCCCTAATCCATGAATTGTCTCTTCACTCTATGAAATGTTTCCTTTGCTGTGTAGAAATTTTTTGGTTTGGTGCAATCCCATTTATTTTTGCTTTTGTTGCCTGTGCTTTTGAGATTGTTTTCAAGAAATCTTTGCTCAGACAAATGTCATGAAGCTTTTCCCCTATGTTTTCTTCTGGCAGTTTTATAGTTTCAGGTCTCATGTGTAAATCTTCTATCCATTTAGTTAATTCTTGTACATGGTGTGAGATAAAGGTCCTAATTTCATTCTTCTGCCTGTGGATATCCAGTTTCCTCAACGTTATTTGTTGAAGAGACTGATCTTTCTCCATTGTGTGTTCTCAGCACCTTTGTTGAAAATTGGTTGACCATAAATGTGTGGATTTATTTCTGGACTCTCTATACTGTTTAATTGGTCAATTTTTTGTTATGCCAGTACCGTGCTGTTTTGATTAGTATATCTTTATAATAGATTTTGAAGTCACATAGTATGATGCCTCCAACTTTGTTCTTTTTGATCAGTATTGCTTTGGTTATCTGGGGGTCTATTGTGGTTCCATAAAAATTTTAGGATTTTTTTTCTATTTCTGTTAAGAACTACATTGGAATTTTGCTAGAGGTTGTGTATCAAACCTGTAGATTGCTTTAGGTAGTATGAACATTTTAACAACATTCTTCCAATCTATGAACACAGGATACCATTCCATGTATTTGTGTCCTTTACAATTTCTTTCATCAATGCTTTATAATTTTCAGGCTGTACATCTTTTACTTCCTTTAATATACTTTTCAGTATTTTATATTTTCAAATGCTATTGTGAATAGAACTGATTTCTTAATTTATTTTTCAAATAGTTTATTGTTAGTGTAAATAAATGCCATTGGCTTTTCTTCATTGCTTTCATATTCTGCAACTTCAGTGAATTGGTTTATCAGATCTAAATGACAAGCTAAACAATCAGATATTTTTGAAGTCTTTAGAATTTTCTGTATAAGATCATGTCAGCAAACAGACAATTTAACTTTTTCCTGTCCCATTTGGATGGCTTTTATTTCTTGTCATGTTACTCTGGCCAGGATTTGCAGTACTATGTTGAATAGAAGTGGTAGGAGTGGGCATCTTGTCTTGTTCCTGATCTTAGAAGAAAAGCCTCCAACTTTTCACTGTTGAGTATGATGTTAACTGTGGGCTTTTCACATATGGCATTGATTTTCATGAGGTACATACCTAAATTACTGAGTTTTTATCATGAAAGAATGTTGAATTTTATCAAATGCTTTCTGCATCTATTGAGATGGTCATATGGTTTATGTTCATTCTGTTAATATTATATATCACATTTATTGATTTGCATTATTGAACCAATCTTGCTTTCTTGGGATAAATCACACTTGATCATTTCAATGTACTATTGAACTTGATTTGCTAGTATTTTGTTGAGAACTTTTGTATTTATGTTCATCATGGGTATCAGCCTATAACTTTCATTGATTGTAGTGTCCTTCTCTGGCATTAGTATCAGGGTAGTGCTGGCCTTGTAAAATAAGTATGGAAATATTCTTCCTTCAAATTTTTTGAAGATGGAGAAAATCAATATTAGTTCTTCTTTAAATGTTTGGTAGAATAAACCATGAAGAGATCTGGTCTTGGGCTTTTCTTTGGGAGATTTTTTAAATTATTGATTCAATCTCCTTACTCATTATTTGTTAAAATTTTTTATCTCTTCTTCTATCTAGGTATGTTTTATGTGTCTAGGAATTTATCTTTTATGTTGTCCAATTTGTTGGCATAAAATTGTTCATAGTTGTCTCTTCGGATCCTTTGTATTTCCGTGGTATCAGTTGTAACATCTCCTTATTTGTTTCTGATTTTGAGTCCTTTTTTTTCTTAGTTTAGCTAAAGGTTTGTTGATTTTTGTTTCTTTGTTTATCCTTTCAAAAAACCAACTCTTAATTTCATTGATCTTTCTATTGCCTTTCTAGTTTCTATTTCCTTTATATCTGCACTGATCTTTGTTTCTTTCCTTATGCTGACATTGGGATTAGTTTGTTCTTTTTTTCTTAGTTCTTTGAGGTGTAGTATTAAATTGTTTGATATCTTTCTTCTTTTTGATATAGGTATTTATCACTATAGACTTCCCTCTTAGAACTGGTTTTACAGCATCCCATAAGTTTTCATATGTTGTGTTTTAATTTTCATCTGTATCAAAATACTTTATTTCCCTTTTAATTTCTTCTTTGACCCATTGGTTGTCCAGGAGCATGTTGTATAATTTTTATGTATTTATAAATTTTATAAAATTTATGCTCTCATTGATTTCTAGTTTCATTTCTCTATGGTCAGAAAAGATACTTGATATGATTTCAGTCTTCTTAAATTCAAGACTTGTTTCGAATGTGAGCTATCCTTGAGAATGCTTATGTATGCTTAAGGAGAATATGTATTCTATTGCTGTTGGATGGATTGTTCTAAATATGTCTGTTAGGGTCATTTTGTCTAAAGTGTTGCTCAAGTTGACTGTGTCCGTATTGAATTTCTGTATAGATGATCTATTCATGATTAAAAGTGGAATATTGAAGTCCCCTACTACTATTGTAGTGTTATCTCACCCTTCAGATCTATTTATATATTTTACATATTTTATACATATTTATATATTTGTTTTATATATGTAGGTGTATATGTTGGGGGCATATATATTTAAAATGGTTATATCCTCTTGACAAATTGATCCCTTTACGATAATATGATGACCTTCTTTGTCTCTTTTTATAGTTTTAACCTGAAGTCTATTTTGTCTGACATAAGTATAGCTATCTCTGCTGTCTTTTGATAACCATTTGCCTGGAATATTTTCTTTCTCTTTGCTCTCAGTCTGTGTGTGTCCTTAAGGCTAAATTGAGTCTAGTACAGGTAGCGTATTGTTGGATGTTTTCCTTTCTTTTTTAATGTATATTCAGCCACTCTGCTTCTTTTGATTGCAGAATTTAATCCATTAACATTTAAAGTAATTATTGATGGGTGAGGACTTACTACTGGCATTTTGTTAATTTTTTACTGTTTTGTGGTTCTCTTGTTCCTCTCTTCCTATTTTGTTATCTTTCTTTGTGATTTGTTTTATTTTTGTACTGGCATGCTTTTATTCTTTTCTCTTTATCTTTTGTGTATCTACTGGAGGCATTATTTTATTTGTGCTTACCATAAGGCTTACATAAAACATCTTATAGTTATAATATCTTAATTTAAGCTGATAGTACTTTACCTTCAATTGCAGACAGTCTACACTTTACTTTTCCTCTTGTCTTCTGTTTTATGCTATTGATGTCATAGTTTGTGTCTGTTTATATTGTGTATCTGTTAACCAATTGTTTATAGCTAGAGTTGTTTTTAATACATTTGTCTTTTAACTTTTATACTAGAGTTGAACAATTTATATACCACCTTTAAATATTAGAGTATTCTGAATTTGACTATATATTTATCTTTACTAGTGAGTTTTATACATTCACATATTTTTATGTAGTTAGCTATCATCCTTTCATTTCAACTAGAAGAACTCCCTTTAGCATTTCTTACACAATCAGTCTGACGGTATTAAAATCCTTCAGCTTTTGTCTGGTTTGGGATGTTTTTATCCTTTCTTTATTTCTGAAGTACAGCTTTGCCAGGTGTAGTATTTTTGATTGGCATTTTGAATATGTCATCCCACTTCCTCCTGGCTTGCAAGGTTTCTGTTGAAGTTCATGAACAGCCTTATGGGAGATTCATAATACATGACAAGTTTCTTTTCCCTTTCTGCTTCCAAGAGTCTCTTTGACATTTGGCAATTTGATTATAATGTATCTCAGTATTCTTTGAGTTGACCTTGCTTGGGATCTTTTATGCTTTCTGAATCTGTATATTCATATCCCTCCCAAGATTTGGGAAGTTTTCAGACAGTATTTCTTTAAATAAGCTTTCTGTCCCTTTGTCTCTCTATTTGCCTTCTGGAACGCCTGTAATTTGTATATTCATATTTTGATGATGTCCTGTAAGTTACTTATGCTTTCTTCACACTTTTCCAATATTTTTGTGTCTCTGATTGACTAATTCCAAATGACCTAAGTTTGCTAATTCTTTTGTCTGCATTATGAAGTCTGCTGTTGAAACTTTCTATTGAGTTTTTTCAGTTCTGTCATCATATTCTTCAGCTTCAGGATTTTTGTTTGTTATTATTTATGGTTTCTATTTCTTATTTAAACTTCTCATTTTGTTCATTTTTTTTCCTAGTTTCATTTAGTTGTCTATCTGTATTTTCTTGCATCTCATTGAGTTCCTTTAAGATAATTAGTTTGAATAATTTTTCAGGCAATTTGTGTATTTCCATTTCTTGGGGTTGGTTGTTGGAACTTTATTAATTTCCCTTGGTGGTGTCATGTTTACATGATTATTTTTCTCCATATAGCCTTGAGTTGGTTTCTGTGAATTTGAAGGTGGAAACTCTCCTCTCGGTAGTTACGGACTGGTTTTAGCAAGTTAAAAATCTTCTCCTCTTAGGTGTCCAAGCTGATGGAATTGCCTCTGGGATTTCAGTTGCATCAGATTGGATCTAGTTTATGTGACTGATGCTAGGTCCACAGTGGGGACCATAGTTGGTGGGCCTATTCCTAGGGGCTTTAGTAGCAATAGGTCCTATATTGTTCCTGGGCAAACTGGACTGTCTCTAGTACTTTGGTCTGTGGGGCTGGCACTAGGGTGAGGGTCTGCTTCAGGGTTTTCAGACAGCAGGTCTGTTTCTAGGTACACTCATTTCTATGGCTTCCTCCAGGTCTCTGGGAGGCTCCCATTGGATCACTGGATGGGTACCAGAGCTGGTCATACTGCCCCAGTCCATGGATGAAATGGTCTGGAACTAGAAGCAGGGTTGTTTCAGCATCCATAGCCAAGAAAAAGATCTTCAGGCCTGTCTCCATGGTCACGGATAGGTGTGATTCCCACTGGGTTGCCAGGTGAGCAGGCCTTCTCTCAGAGTACAGTTGAGAAGAGCTGAAGCCAATTTATAGGGATGTTTCAGAATCCTCAGTGGGACCAAGATTAGGATATCAGCCTGCAAAGGCACCGCTGGATGTGCCTCACTGCAGGTTCCCAAGTAGGCAGAACTGCTCTTAGTCCATAGATAGGGGCCAGTACCAAGTTCCAGAACTATTTGGGATCTTCTGTGGGACAGAAGTTGGCAAGAATACCATGGAAAAACAGATAGGCTAATCTCCCAGTGGGACCCCAGCTGGGCAGAACTGCCCTCATATTATAGCTGAGAGAAACTGAAATTAAGCATCAGGGCTAATTCATAATCTTTTATGGAACCCATGTCAGCAAGCCTGACCTGGTAGTACCAATGGACAAGGTTCTCAGCAGTTCCCTATGTGGGCAAGGTTGCTCTTAGACATCAGCTGAGAGAGACTGGTGCTGAGAGTCAGGGCCTCTTGAAGAACTGCTGTGGGACAGAGACTGGCAAGCATGTCCCAATGGCACAGATGGATGTGTCTCCCAGCAGTTCCCAGTGCTACTGGAATTGTTCCCAGACTATAACCAGGAGGGCTCAAATTGAACTTCAAGGGCCCTTCAGGATCTGCTGTGAGAAGGAGGCTAGCAAGCCCACTATGGTGACACAGACAGGCAAGTCTCCTAGAAGTTCTCTGGGTGGGTGGCCATTACTCCCGGACTGCAGCAGAGAGGTGTTGGGGCTGAGATGGGGCCCTTGGGGATCTGTTGTGAGACAGTGGCTAGAAATCCTGTCTGGTGACTCAGATTGGAAAGTCTCCCAGGAAATTCCTGTACCTTCAGGATAGCTCCCAAACTACAGCAAGAAGGGCTGGAGCCAAGACAGAGCCACCCTGAGGATATGCGATGAGACAGGCAAGCACACCTGTCCTAGTGGCTCCCAAAGGCAGATATCCCTCTGGGTCCTTGAATAAGCAGTACTAAGCTGGGACCGCAGCCGAAAAGGCCCGAAGTCATGTTACAAGAAAACTTTCATGTTTATTGCTGAGACTAAGGCGCTAGCATGCATGATTCCTCTTGGACTCCTGGGTAGATGGTTTTGGTAGCAGGCTCAAGGTTAAACAATGCTGTAGCTAAGTTCTTTGTGGAACAGAGTAGTTTCCAAGTCTGAACCCAGGAATAGGATTGGTGGGTATGGGTGCAGTTCTGTACTCTCAAAACAACCACCCCAGGTCTTGGGCTGTACCAGGATTCCACAATCTCCTACCTGAATCCCAAGGCTCCCACAAAGAGACTTTTGTTCACACATGGGTGCAGAATTCTATTTGTTGTGGGAGAGATATGAATGAGTGATCTCCTATTCCATCACCTTGCTTGAGAAGCCTAAATTCTACTTTTTTGATGATACAGCTATGCTCACTTTTTGGCTTAGTATATAATTTTTTCATTTTCTTAATTTCAAACTCTTCATTTTAGGAATATCTTTTGGAAGTAGAATATAGCTGGATTTAAAAATTATTTCCAAGCTGTTTCTATCTTTTAACTAATGATTTTTTGATATGTCTTGACTTACTTTAACACTTATTTTAAAATTTCACTTATCAAACTTTTTTCCCTTTTTTCCTCCTTTCATACCTTATGTAGACTAAATATCTTAATTAGTAACCCACCTCATATTGGTTCTGTGTTTTTATCTTATAATTTTAACATGTATACTTGACCTAATAATGTTTAAATGAATCAATATATCTTCCCATTTAATACAGGGACTAAGATTTCAATAATTCTGATCTTTTGCTGTAGTGGATATCTGTCATGGTTTTAGCTCACTAACACTCTTGAACATATAATTCAGAAATGTCCTTTCTTTTGAGTCTATGCCCCTCCCCCCACCCAAAGTAGAAGTAAAAACCTCATTTTCTTGTGGATGGAGCTCAGCATGTAAGCTATCAACTTTCAACTTCCATCAATCAACAAATGACAATTGAAATTAGTGAACAAAGTAGCAAGTGCTACACAGATTCCCCATTCTGCAATGTTCTTTACAGATAGGTTCTGACTGCTCTGTTCAATAAGCCGTCTTAATGATACAAACTCCAACGTCAGTACCCAAGTACAGCAAAAATGGGTTTCTAGTGCAGCCTTTCTCCATTGTTGACTTGAGTGTTGTGAAACTTGAATAAAACATATGTAGTTGTGCTTAGAGAAGTAGCTCAATAAAGATCAATTATTGTTTAATGATTAGGAGAATGTATCAATATGGTTTGTAATATGTTCAGTTTTAAATTAAACTTAAAAGATATTGTATTAATAAAATTAAAAAATCTTAGTAAAGATAAATAACAAACTTTTCCATCAAAGATAAAATTTAGTTACAAGTTAGAAATGGGGAAAATATAACACATTTTACATTTTAATTGAGGTTGTAAAAGATAAGATCAATTATTACAATAGTACTTTGATGTTGAAGGAAGTGGGAAGATAATTCTACCTCTTCATTTTAAACATGAGGTAAATGGTATCTAGTTCAGTTCACTTTGCTCAAATTAACAGAGTAGTAAAGGGATGTATTTGGATTAGAACCTCTTATTCTGGACTTATTTTCCAGTTCTTTATTTTGTCTTCATAATACCAATGAAGGAGCAGAGCACAGAAGAATACTTCTAAAATTAGTACTGAAATGGATATGTAAATAGGAAGGAAAATTAGGAATAGCCTAGCTGTGTAGCATGGAAAAATGAACTCAGAAAATATTTGAACTTAATATAAAAGCATTGTTTTTTCACAGTATTATACACAGAGTTGATGGAAAACATACTGTTCCACAAATTATTTAATAGTAGGAAAAGCAGTCAAAATAGAGTTGTATTTGACAGGTTTACATTAGGCACTTTTGCTTTTCAGTGAGATTTTGATCTAGTCCTAACTATGCATACTTTAGTCTCATTTTCCAGAATTCTCCCCTTAGCCTTAAGAAGTAAAGTCTAGCCACTTAATTTGTGTAAATTCTTGGAGCCTTCCTTTGCCTACAGTTTATGAGAAATACACTCCATAGTTAACTGATCCCAACTGATGCTATGTTCCATGTTGATATCACTACCAATGAATGGAGATGAAGATCTGCTAAAGTCTTTCATAACTTCACATTTTTCTCCTTATTTCACAATAATAATGTCTACCAGAGTTGCATTAGTATATAACTCTATTTTTTCCAAAGAAATTTTTTAGTAATTTTCCTTCCAACACAAGGATGTGCATACCTTGACCTTTTAGAATGTTAAAAAAAAATGCACTGGCCATTAAAAAATGATTATAAAATCTCAATGAAGAAAGGGTCAGATCCTTTGAAGGATGGAGCAAATGGTAGGAAGAATAATGGCCCACAAAGGATGTCCATGTTTTAAACCTAAAACCTGTGTAAGTGCTACCTCTCACAGAAAAAGGGACTTTGCAAATATGATTTCTCTAAGGACTCTGAAGTGGACAGATTATCCTGGGTTAGCAGGTGGGCCCACTAATCACTTGGGTTTATATAAAAGTGGAGAAGCTTTCCTGACTGTAGTCTAAGGCAGGTGTGACAATGACAGAGAGTCAGAGAAATGCAGCATTGCTGGCTTTGAAAATGGAGGAAGGTGGCCCCTTGAAGCTAGAAAAGCCAACAAAATGATTTCCCCCTCCAAGCCTCCAAAAAGAAACACAGCTCTGATGAAAGCTTGATTTTGGCCCCAAAAGACATAGGTCTAAGCTATAGAACTCTAAAATAACCAATTTATTGTTATTAGCCACTAAATTTGTGGTAATTTATTATGGCATCAATAGAAAACTAATGGTGAGTATACAGCAAATTATATGGGAACTATACACAGTAATTCACATATTAATTCCAACTCTACTACAACTGCAGGTTGTGGTAGGAAATGCAAAACTGAGTGAGGAGGTACCCTGCTAATCCACACTCTTTATAAATTACCGATGGGGCTTTGGGTCTGACAGTTCTATGGCTGGTGGTTTGCTTCTATTTACTGTGGAAATATTCGGCTAGATGGACATTAAATCTCTTTCCACTTGAACCAGTAATTATGTAGATGTTTTATGAACACAGTCTAATACCATCGATAGAACAAGAACACTTGTTTCTTCCAAATGTTACTAATAAGAATTACAAAAATATAAAATGAATTTCAGTCACATCCATTTCTGCTATTTGGGGATGGTGAAAACAATTGGACTTATCAAGCAAATTTGACTAGAGTAATAATATAGCTAAGAGATAATATTTTTAAGAATGCAAATACTGATGGGTTTGCACTAAATAAATAACAGGAAGAGATCCTGATTAGAAGCTATATCAGTCTTAGTAATAGGACAAACATAACTAGCTATTAAAAACAGAATCGTATGGGTTTTTTCCTGGTTCATAGTGAAAAGAATACAAAGAGGTGAACATTAAAATTCTATTCTTTCCAAGGCTCTCCCTCGGGTTTCTAGTAGACTATTACTTTATTTGTTCTGACTATTATACTCCACATAGCTAATATTAAGCAACAAACATAAAGTAAAGATGCTTTATTTAGAGTCCTGGGCAAGTCAAGTGTCATGTGGGAAAACTACCTTAATGCAATGACACCCTTCAAGTAAATTACCAGGAAAGTGATCCCAGAGATCATAGGACAGAAAGGCTTACAGATGAAATGAAGATCCTCCAGTCCTTTCTAGAACACCAATTGGAAGAAAGAGGAAAGAGAGAGGAAGTTAATACACATCGTATAATGTACAAATGAGGCGAGAGGACCATACTGCCTGAATCCTGGGGTAGCCTATGTTCCTATGTCCCGTCTTTTTCTCTCTGCCTTTTCCTACCGAAGGTGTCGTTACTGGTGAGTTTAAGTTTGAGCGAGCGGACCCGCAGATGGGAGGTGCCGAGGCCAGTGACACAGAGAAGACAAAGCAACAAGTATGACTGGTCAGAGCTGTAGCTTTTTAATTAGCCTGTTGATCAAACTTGGGTCTTACTTGCATTTCTTGGGCAGGGTAGATATGGAGCCAGGATGAGAATCACCAGTGGGTGACCAAATGGAGTGCCTATGAATAGTGAGTGATTCATATGCTTCATACATCTTTACTGCAGTCTCAATATTTAGTATATCACAAATATTTTATACCCAGGGGCCTTATGAACATTAGGTATATTCTGATATGTCCATTCCTTTTTGTGTTTAACATTAATATGCTAAGCATTCATCTTTATTTAATATATCCTGCGAGTTCTGCCTATGTCTAACAAACTCTTTGCTTAGTAGCTACTTATTTATAGTTAAAATGTGAAATTTTCATCTGTTTTACAAACCGTACACCTATTAATATTTCATAATAGAATTTAATATTCTGAAAAGTTAAATGTACGTGACACCAAGCCTCAGAATTTCCTTTTGTGTAAGTTGACATGGCACTACAGCAAGGGTCGATCCATCTGGTCGAAAGTGACTGTGTTAGAATTGACCTGTAACTCAAAAGCAGTCAATTTATAGCCTAAAAAAAAGCTACAGAGAATTAGTCTCTTTCTTTTTTTTAGCAACCGGAGCTATAAAGAGCAGTGGATGGCAGTAAACAGAATCCGTGTGTACACACAAGCTGAAAGGACCTACGTAGGAAAGGGTGAGCTGCTGGTTTGCCAGCAGGAACTGAAGCCGAAGATGAAGGAGCACAGTGTGAAGAAACAGAAAAAGTAGCTGACAAATATTAATGGAATGGGATTGATAAGCTGCTGAGTCTGAGGAGATAGTTGTTAGCTTTAGTTTGGGTGTTGAAAAACTAGCCAGTCCCCAGATTTTCTGAGGCCTAACTATTCTATGTCTCTGGTAATTTTCATGATACCTAGTTCAGGGGCTTTTTTTACATTGGCATGAGACATAGCCCAATGATTAAGATGTCTGTTAGTTAGTTTTATACATATTCTACATTGAAATGCACTTAATTTTTTCAAGATGTACCCAAATAATGACCTGACTATTTGCACAGTAAGAATTCTCTCAACTTTGTTATCTGTAGAGTACTACTACAATGTACCAAATAATTCCCATATAAGTTTTTAAAAGGCATTAAGAAATAACATTTGTCAATAGACTGTTTATATTTTTTCAAGGTTAAGTTATACATCCAGATAAATCAAGTTATTGCCATAATTTCTTGAATTCTTCAATACACCTAGCATATGGTGGTGATCTTAGAAAATTCTATGACCACAGGTAGCAGTGTGGCAAAATGCTGGATGGCTGCTTAGCAGTTTGCTGAATTATCATATCCAAAAAGAGAGAAACTGACTTGTAGAAGAATAAGGAGCCCATACCAATCATGTTTTGATTTCAGAATTTGCCTTTTTAAAAATTTAAATTATTACCTTCTGTTGTAACTTTCTTCTACACTTCCTTTTCTTTTTTTTTATTTCAGCATGTTATGGGGGTACAGATGATTAGGTTAAGTATGATGCCCTTGCCCCCCTTCCCCCCAAGTCCGAGCTTCAAGTGTGTCCATTCCCCAGGAGGTGCGCATTGTACTCATTGTTTGTGCATATGCCTGTCCCCTCCTCCCTCCTCCCCCCTCCCCTTGCCCAACATCCAATAAATGTTATTCTTATATGTGTACTTAAGTGTTGATCAGCTAATACTAATTTGATGGTGAGTACATGTGGTGCTTGTTTTTCCATTCTTGGGATACCTCGCTTAGTAGAATGTGTTCCAGCCCTTTCCAGGAGAATACAAGAGGTGCTATATCACCATTGTTTCTTAAAGCTGAATAGTACTCCAGAGATCAAACTCTCACTATTTGCTGATGATATGATATTATATCTAGAAAACCCCAAGGATTCAACCAAGAGGCTACTGGAATTGATAAATGAATTCAGTAAAGTCTCAGGATACAAAATCAGTACACACAAATCAGAGACTTTCATATACGCCAACAGCAGTCATACCGAGAACCAAATTAAAAACTCAATTCCCTTCACAACAGCAACAAAGAAAATAAAGTATCAGGAATATGTTTAACTAAGGAGGTAGACGATCTCTACAGGGAGAACTATGAAACATTGAGGAAGGAAATAGCAGAGGACGTAAACAGGTGGAAAACCATACCATGCTCGTGGGTCGGCAGAATCAACATTGTTAAAATGTCTATACTACCCAAAGTGATCTACAGATTCAATGCAATTCCTATTAAAATACCAACATCATTCTTCACAGATGTAGAAAAATTAATTTTACCCTTCATATGGAACCAGAGAAGACCCCGCATAGCAAAAACTATTTTAGGCAATAAAAACAAAATGGGAGGCATCAATTTACCAGACTTCAAGCTCTATTACAAAGCTGTAATAATAAAATCAGCTTGGTACTGGCACAAAAACAGAGCCATTGACCAGTGGAACAGAACTGAGAACCCAGATATAAAACCATCCTCATATAGCCATCTAATCTTTGACAAACCAGACAAAAACATACACTGGGGAAAAGAATCTTTATTCAATAAATGGTGCTGGGAAGACTGGATAGCCACATGTAGAAGACTGAATCAGGATCCACACCTCTCACCTCTCACAAAAATCAACTCACACTGGGTCACAGATTTACACTCTTTCTTAATCACCCATAGCTACTTGTCCAACAACCCTTCCATTAAAGGCCAGCCTAACTGAAATCTCCTGAAGGAATTTGACGAGATTCCCTAAAGTAATAATTACCTCTCCTTCTTAGGTATTTTCACAGGGCTCTTCCATTATGGCATTTATCATAGACAGCTTAAGCTCATCATTTGTTACATGTGTGTGTCGTCTACTGAATTGGAGCTTTTAAAATTCTCTATCTACAATAGGTCTAATATGATATTCTCACAGAATATATTTTAATGATACAGCTGTAACTGAAATAATAGATGGGAAATTTTCGCTTTAATTAAGGTCTTCTTTAAAAGAATAAGAGTGGGTGGAATATTCTTTAAAATTTGTCAAGCATAAAAAAAGGAGAATGACCAAATAAAATACACACCTCGACTACTGACATATACTGACTTAACTATTCTTTACTTGCTCATATTGAGGCTGCAAATTTTAGAATTCTGCTAATTGAATTGATTCTTGGGTTAGTCAAATATTTTATTTTTGAAACATGATCTAAAAGTTAGGGATGTAACAGACAGAATATAAAGATAAAATTTAAGAAACCTAGGTTTTCAACATATCCTTGCCGTATTTGTTTAAGCTTGATGGCAACATTATCAAAGTGTTTACCAAATGTGCCAGGATTTTAAATGCAGTCAAATGTCAAAGTTTGTGTTTTGCTCCCATCCCTTTTAATTCCACATAGGAAAGATGCTGTTAAAAAAGCCTTTCAGTTTACATTTCTAAATGACTTCAGTACTTTACAGACTGGTTACGTAAATTGCTTTTGGGCTGTGGAACTTTGCATTCCAGTTCAGTGACCATCGGTGTATATCTGCTTTATGACAGAAGGGTGGATTTACAGCAAGATCAAATAATCTGTTACCCTTTTTAAATACACTAACAAGAATGCCATTATAATGTCTCTGTCATTTCCTTTCTCTCTCTCCTTTTTTGTTTCTCACTTTGTTGCTCTCTGTCTCTCAAGTCAGCAAATCAACTCTACATAATTTTGTTACACCTTCTTGAATCAGTTTAAACCTTACCAGGGAATCAAAAGCATGAAAAAAATGAAACCAAAACAACAACAATAAAAAATCCTAGCAGAATATATTTCATTTAACCACTGAATTCTTTTATACTTGTGTGTGTTATATTTCTAATTCGTATTATATTTGGAAAATTTAGCATTTCAACTGTATGTTACAATTCTTTAATACTATCCTCATTAAAGATTACTAGATGAAAAAGACTAATTTAATAAATTTTCTTAAAACCAAAGATCACTATCATGTTTAGAAAATTTGTGAACATTTCTTTTGGTTACCTTGTAGACAACAAACCAAATTAAATACAAAATTTAGCTTTCGTTTCCATCATTTCAAACAATCATTCTATGAACAAAATGTGGATTCTTTAGATTTTACTGAATTGTCCCTTCACAAGAAACAAACTCATAAAGACTAAATTGTTTAAATTATTTCGAAGTGAGACGCATTTCAGTCCACAGTAAAATAAAGTAGTTCTTTAAAGGGCAAAATGAAATCCAACTTTTATTTCTTAAATACAAAGAAAACAAATATGATATCTAATAGCTGAGAATACTGAGCTATAAAATAGCTCATTTTACATTACTATGTGATTTTATATAATTTTACATAGCTTATTTTTGGGGGAGTCTCATTTATTTATTTCAAAATATTAAGGGGGTGCTAATGTTTTTGTTACATGGATACATTGTATAATGCTTAAGTCAGGGCTTTTAGTGTGCCTGTCACCAGAATAGTGTTCATTGTACCTGATAAGTAAGTTTTTGTCCCTCATTCTCTTCTCAACTTCCCATCCTTCTTGGTTTCCAATGTTTTTTAATCTGTAGTCCCCAACCCCGGGGCACAGACGGGTACAGATCCATGGCTGTTAGGGATCAGGCCACAGAGCACCGCCACCCCCACACCCACCCTGCACCAGTCCGTGGAAAAATTGTCTTCCGTGAAACTTAGTACAGTGGTGGGAGGGCATACAGCAGGTGAGCTGTGGGCGAGTGATCTAATTTACATATTTCGAGCAATTCCCCATCATTGGCATCACCACCTGAGCTCTGCCTCCCCCCAGGATCCGTGGAAAAATTGTCCTCCATGAAACTGGTCCCTGGTTCCAAAAAGGTTGGGGACCGCTGCTTTACATCTCTTTATGCTCGTGTTTACCCATCATTCAGCTCAGTTCCCACTTATGAGTGAGAACATGTGGTATTTGCGTTTCCACTCCTGACACACTTCACTTAGGATAATGGTCTCCAATTCCATTCAACTTGTTGCAAAAGACATTATTTCATTCTTTTTTATGGCTGAATAGTAATCCATGGTGTGTGTGTGTGTATGTGTGTGTGTGGTGTGTGCATATACACCACATGAATTGATGGGCACTTAGGTCGATTCCACATCTGTGCAATTGTGAACTGTGTTGTGATAAACATTCAAGTACAGGTATCTTTTTGATAAAATGACTTCCTTTGGGTAGATACACAGTAGTGGTATTGCTGGACCGAATGATAAGTCTACATTTATTTCTTTGAGTAATTTCCATACTGTTTTCCATAGATATTGCACTAAATTGCAGTCCCACCAACAGTGTATAAGTGTTCTTTTCTCTGTATCCATGCCAGCATCTATTGTTTTGGGACTTTTTAATAATGGCTATTCTGACAGGGGTAAGGTAGTATCTCGTTATGTTTTAATTTGCATTTTGCTGATGATTAGTGATGTTGAGCACTTTTTCATGTTTCTTGGCCATTTGTCTATCTTCTTTTGAAAAAATTTTGTTCATGTCTTTTGGCCACTTTCTGATGGGGTGGTTTTCTTCTTGCTGAGTTCTCTGTAGATTCTGTATATTAGCCTTTTGTCAAATGTATAGTTTGCAAATATTTTCTCCCATGTTGTAGGTTATCTATTCATTCTGTTGATTATTTCCTTTGCTGTGCAGAAGCTTTTTAATTTAATTAAAGCCCATCATTTATTTTTGTTGTTGCTGTATTTGCCTTAATCATAAATTGAGGTCTTAATCGTAAATTCTTTACCTAGGCTGATGTAAAGAAGATTTTTTCCTACATTTTCTTCTAGAATTTTTATGGTTTCATGCCTTACATTTATATCTTTTATTCATCTTGAATTTTTGTATATGATGAGATTAAAGGGTCCTGTTTTATTCCTTTGCATGTGGCTATCCAATTTTCCCAGCACCATTTATTGAATAGGGCTTCCTTTCACCAGTGTATCCTGTCTTCTTTGTTGAACATCAGTTGGTCATAGCTCTATGGTTTTATTTCTGGTTTGTCTATTCTGTTCCATTGGTTTATGTCAATATTTTATACCAGTACCATGCTGTTTTGGTTACTATAGACTTGTAGTAAAATTTGAAGTGAGGTAATGCAATGCATCCAGATTTGTTCTTTTTGTTTAAGATTGCATTGGCTATCTGTACTCTTTTCTGGTTCCAAATGAAGTTTAGAATTATTTTTTCTAGCATTGCGAAATATGACATTGGTACTTTGATGGGTATTGCACTGAATCTGTAAAGCACTTTGGGCAGTATGGACATTTTAACAATGTTGATTCTACCAATCCATGAGCATGGGATGTTTTTCCATTTGTTTGCGTTATCTACAATTTCTTTCATCAGTGTTTTGTAGTTCTCCTTGTAGAGATTGCTTACCTCCTTGGTTAAATATATTGCTAAGTATTTTATTTTCTTTGTAGCTATTGTAAATGATATTGAGTCCTTGATTTAACTTTCAGCTTGACAGTTATTAGTACATAGAAATGCTACTGATTTTTGTATATTGATTTTTGTAACCTGAGACTTTGTTGAATTTATCAATTCTTGAAGTCTTTTGGTGGAGTCTTTAGGATTGTCTAGATCTGTGGTCCCGCACCCCTGGGTTGTAGCCCATTACCAGTCTGTGACCTGTTAGGAAACAGGCCACACATTACCATCTGATCTCTGCACACACACCCCCACCCATGACATCCCACATCCCCCAGCTCCCATCCATGGAAAAATTGTCTTCCATGAAACCGGTCCCTGATGCCAGAAATGTTGGGGACCACTGGTCTAGATACAAGATCATATCATCATCAAAGAGGGATAGTTTGACCTCCTCTTTCCAAATTTGGACATCCTTTATTTCTTTCTCTTGCGTGATTGCTCTGTCTAGGATTTCCAACACTATGTTGAATAGAAGTGGTAACAGTGGGCACTGTTGTTTTGTTCCACTTCTTAGGGAAAATGCTTTCAACTTCTCCTCATTTAGTATGATGTTGGCTGTGAGTTTGTCATATGTGGCTTTTATAATTTTGAGGTATATTTTTTTCTATGCCTAGTTTGAGGATTTTTATCATGAAAGTGTGCTGACTTTCATCAAATCTCTTGAGTAGCAGATTATTCAGATGCTTTTTCTGCATCCATTGAGATGATCATATTGTCTTTTACAAAACTTCTTTAAAGCATAATGTCAATAGTATTACATTTATTAAATGAGGGGTTCCAACTATATCACATGACTTAATTATTCAATTGTTTAAATTATATTAGCTAAAATTGCACAAAATAGCAATTAATTTACCTATGAGTTAAATACTATTGTATGCCATCTTATAAATTAGGAATTTGGGGATCAAAGAAAATAAATATCAGTTTTCCATGATCACACATCTTATAACTAGCAGAACTGGGATTCATACTTATTTGTTCTGGCTCTAGAGCATCTTGGGTAGCTTGTGACTCTTATATTATGAATTCAAAAGTTTCTTTAAGTTCTATGAAACTTTAACAGATGTCAATAAAAATACTTTTAGCTTCTCGTTTCAGTTTCTAAGGACTAAGTTGGAGCACAGTAAGGTAAGCCCAGCTCCATGGTAGTCCAGTAAAGAATTGATAAAGTCGACAGTTGATTTTATTAACTTCACTGAGATATTATTCATACTATGAAATTTACCCATTTAAAGTGTAAAATTTGGTTTTAGCATATTAATAGACTTATGCAAATATCACTACAATATAATTTTAGAACATTTTTATCACCCCAAAAAGCAACCCTAACCTAACTAAGTCACTTCCCATTCTCCCTTTCTACTCTTTCCGGCCCCAGGTAACTACTAATCTACTTTCTATCTCTATATGTTTGTACATTCTGGACTTCTCATATAAATGGATCGTGCAACATGTAATGTCTTTGGACTGGTTATTTCACCTATCATAATATAGCATATATCATTGCTTCATTTTTATTGTCAAATATTTCATCTTATGGATATACTATATTTTGGTTACCCATTGATCATTTGATGGACATTTGGGTTGTATCCACTCTTTGACTTTTGTGAATAATGCTATTCTGTCTATTTGTGTACAACTTTTTGTGTGGAGGTATATTTTCATTTCTGTTGGGTAGCTAGATTATTCAGAGAATTTTTAAAAAGTGTTCATGATTATAAATCCCACTTCATTTCTTTGTTAGGAATGGCATAAAGAAAAACTTCACAAGGAGAGAAAGCACTGGGAAACTTCTTTCTGGACCTGACTTGATTTAGATGTCATATATAAAATCTGAAATACTGTGTAGACAGTAGAACTGTCAGTGTTTGAATGGTAGTACAATGATTAGGTTTTATAATTAAGGAAAGAATAGAATCCAAGAGGAACAAAGAAGAAGAAAGCAAGTAGATTAAATGACAACTTATTTTCATTTTCCTACTCTTTTGTCATGGGCACTAACATGGAGATAAGGTCTGATTGTCTGGAGTCAGAAAGTTATGATATTTTAGAGATACAATACAGCAAACTTTAATTGTATTAATTTAGAAAGAACAATAATGAAGAACTGAGATCAAAAACAGAACATGATTTGTTCAGATTGAAAAATTAATATGTGAAGTGATATGATCCACAGTTAATCTGAAAGATGACTGTGGGAGCAGTTCGCAGACGGGATCAGGTCTGGAGATGTGGTGCCAATTCTGCCACTGTCTCTGCTGCTCCTGAGTTCTGGGGCAAGGTTAATTCTGTCATCTCCCCAGGATATAGTTTCCTCTCCAAAATGAAGACTCTAGATTAGAAAATTGTTAAATAGTGAAGTGGCATACATGCCAAACAGCTTTACAGTGAAGTGTTTAGAATTTCCAAATCAATATCCAGAATATGGAATACTAAAAGATATCCCAAACAGACAATTCTGTTCTCCACTTTTCTTTCACAAGTTTTCTCTCTCTCTCCATAAAAACTATAGTATATGCTAAAACTATATACATTATATATTATGCACTATAATTGTATATATATGTGTATATGGCCATGTAGTTAGTGATTCGGTTACTTTGTTTTGTACCTCCTAAACACAGAATCAGATTGTTAGAGCCGAAATGAATCTCAGCAATCATTTGGTGGATGTAACACTCAGTTTAGACACTGTAAAGAATGGTTATGACTTGTACCAGGACACATCCTAGTGACCAGGGGTTCCAGGATTAGAACCAGAATCCTTGGCTTTCAACTCTATCATGCCACTTTTCATAATGGTTCCTGGGAATCCTACTGACTCAAAGATCTGTAGCTTCAATCCTGTGCTATCCTCCATGGCAAACAAAGAAGTTTATACTTCCAAAATAGAAACCAAAAGATAATTTATATTATTAATTTTTTTAATAGACTGGGTCTTGCTCTGTCACCCAGGCTGGGATGTAGTGACATGATCATAGCTAGCTGCAATCTCAAACTCCTGGGCTCAAGTGATTCTCCTGCCTCAGCCTCCCAAGTGGCTCATATTACAGAAAAATAACTTATTAACTACCTATTATAATATAAAGAACTAAAAGTTACTTAAAAACACTGAGGTTTTCCAAAGAAGTTATCACTTATTAAAGCTCTCTTCCTTTTTCCATAGCACCTGCAGTACCAGTCCCAGTGTACAATTCTATGTTACATTTGTTTTTTGTCATTTGCTGTTATTCTTCAGGGCTATCTCTCTAAGCCTGATGAAAGTGAGTCACTTTGGTTTTATTCCTGTTAGATGATGATCATGAAAGTCAGTTTTCCCAGGATAGTAGAGAGCCCTGCATTCTGGTGGCAATATTCAATTTTCTGTTCTCTATCAGCCCTAACAAGCCACTCACTTTTCACTTGTTTATTTCTACATAATAAATGGAACACCAAAAAAACAGAAAGTTTAGAAATCAACAACCTAATAAATAGACTCAAGGAATTGGAAAAGGAAGAGCAAACCAATTCCAATCCTAGTAGAAGAAAAGAAATAACTAAGATAAAGGCAGAACTAAATGAAATTGAGAACGAGAGAATTATATGGAAAATCAACAAAACCAAAAGCTGGTTTTTGGAAAAGATAAACAAAATTGAAAGGACTCTAATAAACTCAATCAAAAATGAAAAAGGAGAGGTCACAACAGACACCACGGAAATGCAAAATATTATTTTTGATTATTATAAAAACCTATATACCCAAAAACTACATAATGAGGAGGAAATGGACAAATTTCTGGAAACATACAACCTCCCTAAGTTCACCCAGGAGGTAAAAGAATATCTGAATAGAGCAATCTCAAGCTCAAAAATTGGAGCAACAATCAAAAACTTCCCAAAATGTAAAAGTCCCAGACCAGATGGCTACACTTCAGAGTTTTACTGAACATTCAAAGAAGAACTGATACCTATACTACAGAAATTATTCCACAATATTGAGAAAGATGGTATCCTTCCTAACTCATTCTACGAAGCCAATATCACCTTGATACCAAAGCCAGGAAAGGACACAATAAAAAAAAAAAGAAAACTTCAGACCAATATCCCTCATGAATATAGATGCAAAAATACTCAACAAAATTTTAGCAAATAGAATTCAGCAGCACATCAAAAAAAAAATTCACCATGACCAGGTGGGCTTTATTCCAGGGATGCAAGGCTGGTTTAACATAAACAAATCTATAAATGCAATTCTCCACATAAATAAAAGCAAGAACAAAGTCCATATGATTCTTTCGATAGATGCAGAAAAAGCATTTGACAAAGTCCAACACACCTTTATGATAAAAACTCTCAACAAAATAGGCATTGATGGCTCATTCCTTAAAATTATCAAGTCCATTTATGACAAACCCACTGCCAATATCACACTGAATGGGGAAAAATTGAAACCACTCCCATGTAGAACCGGAACCAGACAAGGTTGCCTACTATCTCCACTTCTATTCAACATAGTGCTCGAAATCCTCACCACAGCAATAGGCAAGAGAGGTGTATTAAGGGTGTCCAAATGGGGGCAGATAAGACCAAACTCTCACTTTTTGCTGATGATATGATATTATATCTAGAAAACCCCAAGGATTCATCCAAGAGACTCCTAGAAGTGATAAATGAATTCAGCAAAGTCTCAGGATACAAAATCAGTACACACAAATCTGTGGCATTCATATACGCCGATAACAGTGAAACCGAAATTCAAATAAAAAATGCAATAGCTTTTACAATAGCCTCAAAGAAAATTAAATATCTAGGAATATATTTAATGAAAGATGTGAGACACATATACAGAGAAAACTACAAAACACTAAGAAAAGAAATTGTAGAAGTTGTAAACAGATAGCAAAACCTACCTTGGTCATGGATTGGCAGAATCAATATTGTTAAAATGTCTATACTACCTAAAGCGATCTACAGAATTAATGCAATCCCTATCAAAGTCCCATCATCATTCTTTACAGATCTAGAAAAAATAATTCTATGCTTTGTATGGAACCAGAAAAGACCTCGTATAGCCAAAGCAATCTTAAGTAAAAAGAACAAACTGGGAGGTATCAGTCTACCAGACTTCAAGCTGTACTACAAGTCTATAATAACTAACACACCATGGTACTGGCACAAGAACAGAGACATTGACCTCTGGAACAGGACTGACAATCCAGAGATGAAACCATCCACATATGGTAATCTAATCTTTGACAAAGCTGACAAAAACATACACTGGGGAAAAGAATCTCTTTTCAATAAGTGGTGCTGGGAAAACTGGATAGCCACATGCAGAAGAATGAAACTGGATCCCCACCTCTCACCTCTCACAAAAATCATCTCAAGATGGATAACAGACTTAAACCTAAGGCATGAAACCTTAAGAATTCTAAAAGAAGATGTTGGGAAGACCCTTTCAGACATCGGCCTAGGCAAGGGATTCTTGAAAAAGACCCCCAAAGCAATCACAGCAGCAACAAAAATAAATAAATGGGATCTTACCAAATTAAAAAGCTTTTGCCCGGCCAAGGAAACTATCATTAGAGTGAATAGACAGCCTAGAGAATGGGAGAAAATATTTGCTCTCTACACATCTGATAAAGGGCTGATAAGTAGAATCTATCTAGAGCTTTAAAAAATCAATAAGAAAAAAATCAAACAACCCCATCAATAACTGGGCAAAGGAAATGAACAGAAACTTTTCAAAAGAAGACAGAATAATGATCAGCAAACATATAAAAAAATGCTCAACATCTCTAATCATTAGAGAAATGCAAATCAAAACCACAATGAGATATCACCTAACCCCAGTGAGATTGGCCTCTATCAAAAAATCCCAAAACAGCAAATGCTGGCGAGGATGTGGAGAGTCAGGAATGCTCTTACACTGCTGGTGGGACTGCAAATTAGTGCAACCTCTGTGGAAAAGAATTTGGAGATACCTCAAAGAGCTAAAAATAGAAATACCATTTGATCCAGCAATAGCACTATTAGGCATCTACCCAAAAGGGCAAAAGACATTGTATGATAAAGACATCTGCACCTGAATGTTTATGGCAGCACAATTCACTATTGCAAGGATGTGGAAACAACCCAAGTGCCCGTCAATTCATGAATGGATTATTAAAATTTGGTATATGTATACAGTGGAATATTACTCAATTATAAGAAACAACAGTGATCTAGCACCTCTTATATTTTCCTGGATTGAACTTAAGCTCATCATCTGAAGTGAGGTACCACAAGATCAGAAGAATGGGCTCCACCCATACTTGCCATCAAATTCGTACTAACTGATGAACACCAGGGTGCTCACAAGGCAGTAATATTCTCCAGGGATTAGGGGAATGGGGGGATAAATCCACAACTAAAGGACACGGGGAGCATTGTAGAGGGGAAGGGCATGCCTCTAACCCTCACTTGGGTGAGGCAAAGACATGAAATGTAACCATGTTTGTACCCTCATAATGACCTGAAATAAAAAAAAATAAAAAAATAAAATAAATAAAAAATAAATGGAACACCTATTATGGGTTACAATTCTTTGCTACAAACCATCATCATCATTATTATTTTTAGAGTTGGGGTCTCACTCAATCACCTGGGCTGCAGTGCTGTGAGTGCAATCATAGGTCATTGCAGCCTCCAACTACTGGGCTCAAGCAATCTTCCCACCTCAGCCTCTTGAGTAGTGGGGACTATATGTGCATGCCACCATGGCTGGCTAATTAAAAAATTTAGAGACAGGGTCTCGCTGTGTTGCCCAGGCTGGTCTTGAGCTGCTGGCCTCAAAGGATCTTTCCATCTCCCAATGCTACAAACTGTTAAAAGTTAGTGTAGTATGAAAATGACAACCATAAGATATGTGATAGATGTTGCAGGAGGTGGAGGAAACCAGTAAAAGCTGGGTGTAAGGGAAAGAATCATCTGTCTGTGTGGGCATAGGATATTTTCATAGAGGCTTGATTGACAAATGAAAAATTAGCTTGAGTTCTCCATGTGAAGACGACGGCTAGAAGATCAGCTCTTTCTGAGACCTGAGCCCCACTAGCTTCCTCTAGAGGCAAGCAAATCAAGACCCTGGGCACACCAAGTAGGCGCTGGAGTCAGGTAACATGTTGATTGTCAAATTTCAGAAATTGTGCAAGCTGGTTGATAAACACAGCCATTAAATATCACATTATATAAACTTACAACTAAATAAATTATATTTTAGAAGGTAATATATATTCAAAACTTAGAATTTCCCAATAATTTTACACTTTACTCTTATGTATGCTTCCGAGGTTATTTCTATTTTATCAGAATGGTGGAAACACTGTATAATTCTGTGCTACTGTACATCTCTTTCAAACTCCTCCTACAATGACATCACGTTGATAGCTTGAAATTGGCTATGGTGGGAGTGTGTATGCCAAGAAGAATCAGCAAACGCTACCAATCAGGTTTTTATTAATTGTTCTGTTGATCATCTGGGCTTTAGAAAGTGGTGGAGAGTATGTTAATTATGCAGATTACACTTAAAAGTGTGTCGTCCACAGTTAGTTACTGTATTATGGATAGCACAAAAAATTGAAATATTCTGACAGTGTTTGAAATTTGTTATCTGATTCAGTGATACCTTTTACTGATCAGTGAAGTTCTGACATATGCCATTTCATCATTGTTCATTTTCATCATATACAATAATGTAAATGGAAATATTACCGTTTATATCAGAACTACAGTTTATCAATTACCACCATAGTGTGGTTCTAGGTACATTACAGACACAACAGTACAGCAAAAATCAACAAAAGCGGTCTGTTAGAATCAACTGGCTGTATGGAATTTACAAGAGTATTGCAGATTTTATTGTTACTTGTAAATTATATACTATGCATTCTTTAGGTCAGTAAAATATAAACATATATACATATATAACTTATATACATATACATGCACACATGTCTGCATACATGTGCATATATGTATGCATATACTTTTTCTCAAGGAAAGCGGGCTGTTAAACATTTACAGGCAGCCTGCATAGCTGTTGTGCACAGCGCACCAGATAGGAAGTCCTGCTATGGTCGAGGGGAGTCAGTTAGTAATTTAGAGCAGAATGTTACATGATTGTATCTGTGTTTACAAAAATCCTTTTAACTGAAGTAAGGACTAAAGACAAAGAAATAACTTAGGAAATGATTTATTTAGTTCAGGTAATAAATATTGAGACCTCAATAGAAAAAGAAAGGTGAGGAGGGATGTATCTGAGAGACATGTCCTAGTTACGATTGTGAAAACACAGCGGCAAATCAGCTGTGCGAGAGGGGCCGTAGGATGATCATCTTCAGATGAATGGCTCAGAAAAACTGCTGGAGAGCAATGTAAATAGGTAACCTAAGCAATAGGGTTCTTTTTTTAAACAGTACTAGAGATGATTTAGGAGCTTAGTTTAGGACCAAGTTTGAAATACTTAGACATTAAATAGTTTTCCAGCACATAGTTGGAGAGTCTAAATGACAGAACAGGGATCTGGCCTCTCGGTTTGCAATTTTGGAGACAGCAAATAAGGCATGAGTTACGAATGGATGCATGAAAAGGAGTTATACCATAACAAGAAAAGGGAAACAAGATTCAAACCTTGGAATCATCCACAGTTGCTGTTGAGATGAGGAAGAGACTCAATCCTGGCAATACAAAGGAATTAAGATCAGAAGAGAATTGGAGAGTCTGATGCCTCAGAAACAAGCTTAGAAGAGGCATAATTGCAGGTATTAAATGCAATGGAGAAGACACCACCAAAGCAGATCCACAGAGTAGTGGGCTGAATTTATATTGTTTGCTCTGCCAACTGCAGTAGGATTTTGATTCAGTTATCAATTGCTACATAACAAAGTACACCAGAATGTAGCAGCTGGAAATAGCCATAATTATTATTTCTCATGATTCTGAAGGTTGGCTGGGTTCAGCAGGGAAGTTCTTCACCTGTATGTGGAATATGCTGGAAAGTTCAAGGTGGCCTCACTCATGTGTTTGTGGCCTCACTTGAGATGGCTGAAATGTCTGTCTGGGCTTTCTGGATCTCTTTCTTTCCCTTTATGGTCTATCATCCTTCCTCCAGGGACAGTCTGACTTCTTCAAATGGCAGATGGTCTCAAGAAAGCAAAGGGGAACTTACAAGGTGTCTTAAGGTCTGGGCTCAAAAGTCTCAGAACATTCTTTCTGCCACATTCTATTGATCACAGTAAATCACAGGGCCAGCCTAGGTTCAAGGGATGGGAACATCCACCTCACGGCTTGATGGAAGAGTGGAATGCGTGAACAGGGACGGGAGAAATCGTTGGTGACCATCTTTGTAGACAATTTACCTCACGTATTCTTCTCTTGTGACACTTGGATACTTTTAAGTGCTGTCCTCTTTCTTGTTTTAGTCCATGCCGCTGCACAGTTAGCACGATGCCCCACAGCTTCCACTCACACACGACACAAAACAGACTACGTGCCTACAACACAGGAGCAAGGTCCCACCTGAGCGTCTGTCTCAGGAGTTAGGGAAGTGCATACCTGTACCTAATGGAAAGATTTGGATTAGGGTGCGGGAAAGAAGCCAAGGAAAAATGAGCACACCACAGATGCTTATCTCTATAAAGCTGCAGAAAACAGAGCTTGCTAGCTTCCCACCCAAGAGTCTGAGTACAAATGTCCAAATGCCTCCTTCCATTGCTTTGCTTCAGCTCCCAGACATCTTTGGATCACTTGTAGCCATGAGGCATCGAATAACGTGAAAAGGGGAGTGGGGATTTTTGTATTAACAACAGGCTCTTCGTCCACTTTTGAACATACCAGAGCAATACCTTAACATATTGAGAAATACTGTAAACGGGGAAACCTTTTCAAGATAAGTTTTCAGGAAATAGGTTGGCCTCATCACATCTTTATGGCATGTCACTTAGCCTTGTTTAAGTGGATGACTCTTCTTGCTAACCATGTATAAAGAGATGTCCAGAGCTTTGTGTTATTATTCATGGGGTTTTAAAGTAAGCTCTAATTCTCTTGTTAGATAATGTAAAGCAATGTTTCTCATTTATTGCTCCCAAATGTACATACATAGGCTGATTTTGGCATTTTAGAATTATTAATATTTCTTAGAATTAATTAACAAGTCCATGATACAAATGATTTATACATGTATGTACTACATAATGTACTAATGCAAACAGACTGAAATTCATGTTAAAATTCCATAATTGTAGTGGCTTAATTGTATTGGTCTAATTGTAGAAGTCTCTAATTATAGTGATTTAATATCATCTAACTCATTTTAGGATAATTTCCCTGGACTAACAAATGATTTATACAAACAAGCACTATTTATACATTATACAGACAAGTCAATATCATGTTTAAATTCATAACCTTGAATTTTAGTAAAAAGACTATTATCCTGGCTTCTGTGCAAATCTAGTATACCTAGATATGAAAATCTGAGCTTTGGAATTTAACTGCTTTGGAATACATTTTCACAATTATCCATTGTTAAAACAGGGAATAGAATTAGATTATTTCAATAGTCCATTTCCAGCTCTAAAATTCTATCATTCCATGATTCTGATAATGATTTAAGTTACTAACAGGGACAGTACAATTTCTCATGCAGCTAAATCATTTTACAGGCCTCAGAGAATCAAAGTGTCAGCATTAAGAGATTAGATTTTAATCTCCAATTGAGTCTTCCCATTCCAATGAATCTTCCTTTGTTATTTCAAAACATCTCACTGTTTTTGCATAGGGACATTAAGTGGTAAACTGTCTAATCTTTAATTGAAAACAATGAGAAATAATGATTTTCCAGAGAAAATGTTTCCACCACAGCCGCACGGTGAATTTGGAGACTGACAAAAGAAAGCAAAGAACTGGTCACAGAAGAGGGAGCCTTCTGTTGAACAGTGTCCAATTGGAACAAATCTGTTTACTACAGCATGAAGACTAATAAAAGCATTGATGGACTCTGGAATTACCAAGACCTGGGTTTGAATCCTAGCTACACTACTTATTAGTCCTGGGGAAAATCACTTCATAACTCTAAACCTCATTTTCTTCTTGGGATATTAGCATAAGTAGCATAGGCTGCTAGTAGAATTAAGTTGGAAAATACATCAGAGGAGCCTAGACCTGTGCTTGACATAATATATAATTCATGCTCAAATATTTATTATTACTGTCATCATTATCACCATCATCAAAGCTGTGGCTCTTTTATTACAAAGGCAATGTAAGAGAAATGTCATGAATGCTAATTGATATTTGTACACTTATAATTTTTATAAAAATCATCGCTAATCATGTGTTTGCTTGTAGATATGAAATAGAGCAAGGATATCAGGCTCGTCCTTTTTGGGAATTTATAAGATAAATTATTATATATATTGAAGACATATTATACTAATAATTCAAGGACTTTATTTGGAAGCAGAAAGGGCTAGTGTGAATGAAGTGACTATTGGCAGTGTCTGAATGGGAAGAATCACCACCTCTGTGTTCTTTAGTAAAGAGAACCTTGGAGAGACTAGAAAGTCTTTTATTTATTTAAGTTTTCTGATTATGAATGTAATATACTAAAGAACTTGAATACAGAGAAGCATACATAATCAAATATTATAAATAAACTGACAATCTAGTAATTATTGATACTATATTTTATTCTACGTAGTTTGTATTTCTAGCTTTTATTTTTACAAATGCAGATGGTTTATTTCACATAATTGATTTATACACATTTTTCTTCAGTATGTTTTTTGGTATCCTATCATGACAATGTATCAAAATTAATCTACTTAATTATTTAGTAGTGGGTATATATAGCTAATTTTTTATTATGAATAACATCTGAAAAACATTTATGCAGATTAAATGATGTAAAACTGATTATTTCTCTTGAATTCTCTTAAATGGAACTGATTGTCCAAAGAGTCAATCATATTTAAGGCTGATATATGACAAGATTATTCAGAAGTTCCTTTGAATTATTAAAACGATGATCTTGGGATGAAAGGGATCTGCTAGGTTTGTTTTGTATATTTTTTCTTTTTTTAGGGGGTATAAGTTGAATTGTTACATGTATATATAGTGATGAAATCTGGGCTTTCAGTGTATCCATCATGCAAATAGCATACATCGTACCCATAGGTAATTTTTCATCCTTCACTCCCTCCCAACCCTCCACCCTTTTGAGTCTCCAGTGTCCGTTATACCACTCCATGTGCACTTGTGTAGTCATAGTTTAGCTCCCACTTACATGAAGTGAGAAAATATGGCATTTATTTTGTTAGAGTTAGAGTTGATAGTTAGGATAATGGCCTCCAGTTCCATCCAAGTTGCCGCAAGAGACACCATTTCATTCTTGTTGCTGAGTGGTCTCCATGGCATGCATGTATATACTTTTTCTTTGCCCACTCATTAGTTGATAGGAACTTGGGTGATTCCATGTCTTGGGGTGATGGTGAATTGTGCTGCAATAAACATACAAGTACAGGTTATGTTTTTGATAAAAAGATTTCTTTTTCTTTGGGTAGATACCCAGTAGTTGGATTTCAGGATCAAATGGTAGATCCACCTTTAGTTGTATGAAAAATCTCTGTAGAGTTTGTATAATACTAATGTAAATTCCCCCCAACAGTGTATAAGCATTCCCTTTTCAATGCATCTGTGCCAATATGTATTTTTTTTCACTTTTTAGTAATAACTATTCTAATTGGAGTAAGATGGTATCTTTTTATGGTTTTAATTTGCATTTCTCTGATTAGTGATGTTGAGCATTTTTTCATATGTTTGGTCATTTTTATACACTTTGAAAAATGCCTGTTCATGTCATTTGCCCACTTTTTAAGGGGGTTGTTTTTCTTGCTGAGTTGAGTTCCTTGTAGGTTCTAGGTATTAGTCCTTCATTGGACACATAGTTTGTGAATATTTTCTCCCATTCTATAGGTTGTCTATTTATGCTGCTAATTATTTCTGTTGCTACACAGAAGATTTTGAGTTTAATTAACTCCCATTTGTCTACTTTTGTTTTTGTTGCATTTGTTTATGGGGTCATAGTCATAAATTCTTTGCCTAGGCCAATATACAGAAGGGTTTTTCTAGTTTTTTTTTTTCCTCTAGTAATTTTATGGTTTCAGGTCTTCCATTTAAATCTTTAATCCATCTTAAGTTAATTTTTGTATATGGTGAGAGATAGGGATCCAGTGTCATTCTTCTACATATGGCTAACCAATTTACCCAGCACCATTTATTGAATAGTGTGTCCTTTACCCAGGATATGTTTTTGTCTGCTTTGTCAAAGATCAGTTGGTTGTAGGTATTTGTTTTTATTGCTGGGTCCTCTATTATGTTTCAGTGAACTATGTGTCTACTTTTATGCCAGTACTATGCTGTTTTTGTTACTATAGCCTTCTATAATTTGAAGTCAGATAACATGATGCCTCTGGATTTGTTCTTTTTGCTTAGGATTGCTTTGGCTGTTCAGGCTCTCTTTTGGTACCACATGAATTTTTAGAATGGTTTTATCTAACTTTGTGAAAAATGACATTGATATTTTGATAGGAATTGCAATGAATATGTAGATTGCTTTGGGCAGTATGATCATTTTAACAATATTTATTCTTCCTATCCTTGAGCACGAAGTGTTTTTCCATTTGTGTTATCTATGAATTCTTTCATCACTGATTTGTAGTTGTCCTTGTAAACATCTTTCGCCTCCTTGGTTAAATTTATTCCTAGGCATTTTCTATATTTTGCAGCTATTGCAAATGGGATTGAGCCCTTGATTTGGTTCTCAGCCTGGTCATTACTGGTATATAGAAATGTAGTTGATTTTTGTACATTGATTTTGTAATCTGATATTTTGCTGAATTCACTTATCAAATCTAAGAGTCTTGTGGAGAAATACTTAGGGTTTTCTAGGAAAAGATCATATCATCAGCAAACAGATAATTTGGCTTCCTCTTTTCCAATTTGTATGTTCTTAATTTCTTTCTCTTGCCTGATTGCTCTGGCTAGGACTTCCAGTACTATGTTGAATAAAAGTGGTGAAAGTGGGCATCCTTGGCTTCTTCTACTTATTATGGGGAATGCTTTCAACTTTCCCCCATTCCATATTATGTTGGACATGGGTTTGTCCTATATGGCTTTTTATTATTTTGAAGTATGTTCTTTTTATATTGAGTTTTTGAGGGATTTTCTAAACATGAAGTGATGCTAGATTTTATCAAATGCTTTTTCCACATCCATTGAGATAATCATATAGTATTTTTTATTCTGTTTATGTGGTGAATCATGTTTATTGACTTGTATATGTTGAACCATTCTTGCATGCCTGGGATGAAACCCACTTGATTGTGGTGAATTATCCTTTTGATGTGCTATTAGATTCAGTTTGCTAGCATTTTGTTGAGGATTTTTGTTCATGAGGGGGATATTGGTCTGTAGTTTTCTTTTTTATTACATTCTTTATCGGCTTTGGTATCAGGTTAATACTGGTTTTGTATTATGAGTTAGGGAGGATTCCTTCTTTTTTGATCTTTTGGAACAGTTTCAGTAATATAGGTATCAGTTCTTCTTTATACATCTAGAAGAATTTGGCTATGATTCCATCTGGCCCTGACATTTTTTTTGAGGGAGATTTTTTTTGTTTGGTAGTGATTCAATCTTACCACTCATTATTGGTCTATTCAAGAGTTCTATTTCTTCCTGGTTCAATCTTGGGGGGTGGGGTTATGTTTTCAGGAATTCATCCATTTCCTCTAGGTTTTCTAGTTTGGAAGCGTATACTTATTCATAATAGTCTCTGATCTTTTGTATTTCTGTGGTATCAGTTATAATGTCTCCTTTATTATTTCTGATTGTGTTTATTTGGATCTTCTGTCTTGTTTAGTTTGCTAGTGCTTTACTAATTTTTTTTTATATTTTCAAAGAACCAACTTTTTGTTTCTTTGATCCTTTGTATTGCTTTTTTGGTTTCTAGTACATTTAGTTCTGCTCTGAT
Source organism: Propithecus coquereli (assembly GCF_000956105.1). Lineage (NCBI taxonomy): Eukaryota > Metazoa > Chordata > Mammalia > Primates > Indriidae > Propithecus > Propithecus coquereli. Next base: position 2,176,457 of record NW_012147634.1, on the reverse strand, counting down.
CTTTGTTACTTCTGCTAACTTTGTGTTTTGTTTGTTATTGTGTTCCTAGTTCCTTGAGGTGTGAGGTTAGGTTGTTAATTTGTGATCCTTTTACTTTTTTGGTGTAGGCTTTAATGCTGTAAAATCCCCTCTTAGCACTGTTTTCTCTGTGTCCCCCAATTTTAGTATGTTGTCTTTTCATTTTCATTCATTTGAAAAAAATTTTAAATGTGTCTTTCTTTGTTGACTCAGTGATTGTTCAGGAGCATGTTGTTTAATTTCCATGTATCTGTATAGTTTCTGAAATTTCTCTTCAAGTTGATTTCAGGGTTTAGTCCACTGTGGCTGAGAAGAAACGATATAATTTCAATTTTCTTTGTGTTTGTTTGTTAAGACTTATTTTGTGGCCTAAAATATGATCTACCTTGGAGAATGTTCCATGTGAGGATGAAGAGAATGTGTATTCTGTAGTTGTTGTGTGGAATGTTCAGTAAATACCTATTAAGTCCATTTGGTCTAAAGTTCAGCCTAAGTCCAATGCTTCTTCTGTTAATATGGTGAATTGCATTTATTGATTTGAGTATGACAAACCAAACTTGCATTTCTGGGAAAAATCCCCCTTGATCATAATCCCTTAAATACACTCTTGAATAAATTTGCTACAATTTTCTTGAAGATTTTTGTATCTATGTTCATCAGGGATATTGGCCTGTAGTTTTCTTTTCTTGTAGTATCTTTGTCTAGTTTTAATATGAGAGTAATGCTGGCCTTGTAAAATAGATTTGGGTATTCCCTCTACTTTAATTTTTTGGAAGAGTTTGAGAACTATTATTATTAATTCTTTAAATTGTAGAATTTAGCTGTGAAGCCATCTGGCCCTGAGCTTTTGTTTGATGGGAGATTTTTTATTATTGAATCAATCTCCTTATCTATTATTGGTCTGTTTAGATGTTTATTATCATCATGATTCAGTCTTAGTAGGTTATATTTTATCTATTTTTAGATTTTTCAATTTGTTGATCTATTGTTGTTCATAATAGTTTCCTACGATCCTTTGTATTTCTGTGGTAACAGTTGTAATGCCTTCTCCTTCATCTCTGATTTTGAGTATTCTCCTTTTTTTCTAGTCTGCATGTTGCCAATTTTGTTTAGTTTTTCTTTTTAAAAAACTGCTCTTAGTTTCATTGATCTTTTTAATTGTTTTTGTAGTCTCTATTTCATTTATTTTTTCTGTTCCTTGTTTTTTTCCTTCCTTCCTTGTAGCTTTGGGTATAGTTTATTCATTTTCTGGTTTCTTCAGGTGTAACTTCAGGTTGTTTATTTGAGATCTTTCTTCATTTTTGATATAGGCATTTCTGTAAACTTCCCTCTTAGAACTATTTTTTTTTTTTTTTTGAGACAGAGTCTCATTCTGTTGCCCAGGCTAGAGTGTCATGGCATCAGCTTAGCTCACAGCAACCTCAAACTCCTGGGCTCAGGCGATCCTCCTGCCTCAGCCTCCCAAGTAGCTGGGACTACAGGCACACGCCACAATGCCTGGCTAATTTTTTTTTCTATATATATATTTCAACTGTCCAGCTAATTTTTTTCTATTTTTATTAGAGACGGGTTCTCGCTCTTGCTCAGGCTGGTCTCGAACTCCTGAGCTCAAACGATCCTCCCGCCTCGGCCTCCCAGAGTGCTAGGATTACAGGCATAAGCCACCACGCTGGGCTCTTAGAACTATTTTTGCTTCATTCCATGCATTTAGGTGTGTTGTGTTTCCATTGTAATTGTCCAAGATTTTTAAAATTTCCCCTTTAATTTCTTATTTGACCCAATAGTTGTTCAAACATATATTGTTTAATTCCCACATATTTGTTAATTTTATATGATTCCTCCTCTTGTTCCTAGTTACATACCATTGTGGTAAAAAAAATACTGATATGATTTTGAACTTATTTAATTTGTTAAGATTTGTTTTGTGGCCTAACATCTACTCTGAAGAATGTTCTATGTACACTTGAGAAGAATGTGTATTCTGTTGCTTTTCAGTAGAATGTTCTGTATATATATGTTAGGTCCCTTTGGTTTAAAGTGTACAATGCAAGTGCTCATCAATACATGAGTGGATTAATACAATGTGGTATATGTATACCATGGAGTTCTACTCAGCCACAAAAAAAAACAATGGTGATATAGCACCTCTTTTATTATCCTGGATAGATCTAGAACCCATTCTACTAAGTGAAGTATCACAAGAATGGAAAAACAAGCACCACATGTACTCACCATCAAACTGGTATTAACCGATCAACATTTAAGTGCACATATAGTAGTAACATTCATCGGGTGTTGTGAAGATGGGAGGGGGGAGGAGAAGATGGGTATATACACACCTAATGGATGCGGTGTGCACAGTCTCGGGGATGGATACGCTTGAAGCTCTGACTCAGATGGGGAAAAGGCAATATGCATAACCTAAACATTTGTATCCCCATAATATGCTGAAATAAAAAAATTAAAAAAATTAAAAAATAATAAAATATAGTCCAAATGCAACATTTCCTTACTGATATTCTTTTCTGGATGATCTGTCCAATGTTGGAAGTAGAGTATTTAAATCTCCTACTGTTGTTGTGTTGCAATCTATATCTCCCTTCAGATGTCTAATGTTTGCTTTATATATGTAGGTGCTTCAGTGTTGAGTATATATATATTTATAATTATTATATTCTCATGATAAATTGACTCCTTTCTTACAATATAATAACCTACTTTTTCTCTTTTGACAGTTTTCAGCTGAAGTCTATTTTATCTAAAAATAAATATAGCTGTCTTTTTGTTTCCATTTATGTTGAGTATCTGTTTCCATCAGTTCACTTTCAGTCTATGGGTGTCCTTTAAAGTGAAGTGAGTCTTTTGTAGGCAGAATATAGTTGAGTCTTATTTCTTATCCATTAAGCTACTCTGTGCCTTTAGATTGGAGAATTTAATGCATTTACCTTCAAAGTAATTTTTTCTTAGCGTATATGCTATTGTTCTATTTTATTTTGGTGAGCATACTGTCATTATTTTATTATCAAAGTCTATTGTTCTCCTAGTATTACATTTCATGCTTCTTTTACCCTCTAAAATTTCACAAAAAATACAAATTTGAAGTTTTAAAAGTTATCTCTTGTTTTCTGTAATAATTGTTTTTTTTTTTTTATATTTCAGCATATT
>NW_012147634.1:2160615-2161901 GCF_000956105.1 Propithecus coquereli | reverse complement strand
GTCTCCAAGCCTCTCGGGACCTCTCTCCTTCCAGTTCTCCTCCGCAATGTCTTCCCGTGGAGTCTCCTGTAGTTTCAGGTACCCTTCCTTCCGACCCTCACCTGATCTATGTTTCTCTGCTCGTTTATTTTTCTCTCTTTCTTCTAAAATTCGTCTTTTTTGCAGAGACCTTCTGACTGGCGGCTTGTCTCATCCGCCATCTTGGCTCCTCCCCTGTAATAATTGTTTTTAAATAGAAGCCATTGGCTTTGATTGATCTGCTGGTTCCCTTTTTGAGACCACTGAATCTGCTCAGGTTTCTGATTGGTGATTGTTGTTACATATTGATGTTCACAAATATAAAAAGTCTACACTGAAAAGATCAAGAGCTCTACTGGGTGCTGCCAGCAATCGCACAGTTCTCTATGAGTAAACCAAACTCTTCCCACTTACCTCTGCCTGCAGCCCCTGCTGGCACAGTCCTGTGGATTTCAGCCCCAGGAGGATTGGCAGACAGGCCCTATAGAATATCCTATCATACCAGGCTCATATCTTCCAGAAAGTCCTCAAAGTTTCTGCTTGGTTGCTGTCATTCTTCCATATCTATTTATTTATTTAAATTTTAGTTATTTTATTTCCAAGTATTATGGGGTACAAATGCTTTGGTTACATAAATTGCCTTTGTACCACCAAAGCCAGAGCTACAAGCATGCCCATCCCCCAGACAGTATTTTTTGCAGATCTAGAAAAAATAATGTTATGCTTTGTATGGAACCAGAGAAGACCGTGTATAACCAAAACCACCTGAAGCAAAAAACAAAGACAAAAAAAAAAATTGGGAGGCATTAATTTACTAGACTTTAAGCTATACTACAAGGCTATAGTAACCATAACAGCATGGTACTGGCACAAGAACAGCAACATGGATTAATGGAACAGGACTGAGAACCCAGATATAAAACCATCCGTATACAGTCATCTGATCTTTGACAAAGCAGACAAAAACATACACTGGGGAAAATAATCCTTATTCAATAAATATTGCTGGGAAAACTGGATAGTCACATGTAGAAGACTGAATCAGGATCCACACCTTTCACCTCTCACAAAACTCACGCTGGGTAACAGACCTAAACCTAAGGTGTGAAACGATTAGAATTCTAGAAGAAAATGTTAGAAAAACCCTTATAGACATTGGCCTAGGCAAAGAATTTATGAAGAAGAACCCAAAGGCAATCACAGCAACAACCAAAATAAATAAATGGGACCTGATCAAATTAAAAAGCTTCTGCACAGCCAAAGAAACT
>NW_012147634.1:2155137-2158819 GCF_000956105.1 Propithecus coquereli | reverse complement strand
TCTTTCTTTTTTTTTTTTTTTGATACAGTAATGTGTATGTTGCTATGCCTGATGATGTCCCATAAGTCTCTTAAACTATCATCACTTTTTTCCATTCCCTTTTCTTTTTGCTCCTTAGATTGTATGATTTCCAGCTTCCTATTTTTCAGTTGACTGATTCCTTTCTTGTGCTTGATCTAGTCAGCTGTTGAACCCTTCTATTGGATTTTTTTAGTTCAGTTATATTATTCTTCAGCTTTGTTTTCTATTTGGTACTTATTAATACTTTCTATTTTTTGTTGAATTTCTCACTTTGTTTTTGCATTGCTCTCTAGACCTTGGTAAGCAGTTTTATGACCATTATATTGAATTCCCTGTTGGGTAGATTACATATCTTTACTTCACTCAGGTTGATTTTTGGAGATTTCTTTTTTCCTTTATTCAGAATACATTTCCCTGTTTCTTCATTTTTATTGACTCTCTGTGTTGGTTTCTGCACATTATATAATACAAGTACCTCTCTGTCTTGTCAGACTGACCTAGCATAGGACAAGTATCTCGTTAGTCTGTCCAGCCAGAGATTTTAAGGTGCCTCCTAAGAGTTTGGGTTTATCTGGAGTCCAGACTACTGTCTCGGTTCCTGGTGGCCCCTGTCCTTCTAGGTGTGCCCGCTCAGGGCTCTGAGATGCTGCGGGGGGAGCCAGACTGTCTAGATGTAGCTAGGAATGCTGTGGTGCTGGATGCATGTTCGTGCTGGAGCTGAGCACGGGTGTTTATCTCCCACTCTGCAGTAACCCAGGGAAGGAATCTGTGGCAAATGCTTGTACTTATATTCAGGCTGTACCTTCTGATCCTGGGGAGACAGCCGCTGAATGTGGGCCTGTTTTATGTTTACTTCTTTGTTTTCTCTGGTCTATGGGCAATCAGGAATGCAAAACCTCAACAGCTCCCAGAGTTAGATTTATTAAGGAGACAATCCCTTGGGTGGTAGCTATAGAACTTGTGGCATGTGGTGCATGGCAAAATTCCTCCTGGTAAAAATAGGTAGACCTGGACTTATCATGGGGCCAGCTGGGGAAAGGCTCATTAAGTGGCAAGCTCTTGTTCTGTCTATTGAGGGGCTATTGTTTTTTCATCCACTCAGCTTCCTGATGCAAGTTTGGTGAAAACCAGGCCATCAGATAGCCACTGGGAGTGTATTTTGTAAGCTCCTTCTGGAAAGAAAATTAGAGCCATAAATTCCCACCCCCTATCTGTGCTGTTTCAAGAGGGGGTAGCCCCTGAGAGTGTTTTGCACCCATTCAAAGGCACTTATTTGTTCTGCTGTCTAGGATGACTCACATATGTTTAGTTCCTTCTGTTCCCAGGGCTAAGAGGTTTAGGATGAAGTCCTTCAGGAGGTAGCTGTAAAAGTTTTGGCACTCAATGCTTGTCATTCTCTTCTGGGGAGAAATAGAGAAATGATTTTTAAAAGTCCTCTCTGTCCTTCTGGGGGACAAAACCCTTGAAAGTGCGTACACGCCCATATAAAACTGCCACTTTCTTCTGTGGTCTAGGTAGACTTGCATATACTTAGGCCCTCTGTTCCCAGAGCTAGAAGGGTTAGCATGCAATTTCTCAGGTAGAAGCTGTAAAAGTTTGGGTATTCAGTGTGCAGAAAACCTCCCTCCGGGAGGGCTTAATAGACCTCACATTATCACTGGGCTAGGGGCTTGGGAAGTAGTGACCAGATTCTCAGGGTGCCAGTGAGCTAATACTTGTATGCCCCTTTAACTCCTTAGTGCGAGTTAGTTAGAACGGAAGCCACCAAGCAGTCACTAGAAGGGTGTGTCATAAACCCCTTTTGGGGAGAAATGGGGGGCTGCATTTTTAAAGCCCCTACTCTGCAGTGCTCTTGGGGAATCAAGTTCCTGGAAAAGCTTGCACACGCATATGAAACTGCTGCTACTTTTCCTGTGGTCTAGAGAGACTAACATAGGCCAGTCCCCTTTGTTCCCAGAGCTAGGAAGTTTAGGATTCAGTTTCTCAGGTGGAAGCTGTGAAAGTTGGGACACTTAATGTGTGGATAAACTCCTTCCAGTAAGGGTTAACAGAACTGGAGTTATCTCTGGAATGAGCTGGGAAGAAGGCCCAAGAAGTGATGATCTGCTTCTCATCCTACTAGTGGGCTAATATTTGTGGGCTAACTACCCCAGTGCTACTATTAACATAGTGGGCTAACTACCCGGTGCAAATTAATTCGAAGCCAGGCACCAAGTAGCCACTGGAAAGAGTGTGTCCCTTCAAAGGAGAGAAAGTGGCTATGTTTTAAGCCCCCTCTCTGTACTGCTTCCAGAGGATGAAGCCCCTGCATTGCTTTTATCTCCCAAAACTGCTGCATTTTTCCTGTGGTCTAGAGAGACTTGCACGGACCTAATCCCTTCCACCACTAGAGTTGGTGAACTAAGAGCCAATCCACGGGGAAAACTAAGTTAGGGCCATTTATGTGAGGTCCGAATCCTCCTCTCCACAGAGAGAAGCTGAGTACTGGGGCTTCCTTTCTCAAATTTATGGCCAAGTTCCCGGTGGGCCTGTGCCTGAGTGTGCCTCAGCTCTTCCTCTCCATTCAAGGTGGATGCTTTCTCAGTTGTCCAAAGAGCAGGAGTTTCTCAACTGATCTCTGACTTTCTCTCGGAGTGAATTGATTCATGGGTAGACATTTATTTGGTATATCAGTGGGTGGAGGGAGAGTCAGGAGCTTTCTATTCTGCCATGTTGCTAACACTACTCCCAGATCTAGTTTCTTAGATTACTCCAGCTGATATTTATCTTTTTTTCCTTTGAATGTCTATCAATTATTACATGTATATTTATAAGCATTGAGTTTTATGTGTCCTGGCACATAAATGTTTTATGTATTTCTAGGTTAGTTTTAGATTACAGATACCATGCTGCATAAACTTTTAAATAATTATGCATTATGAAACACAGAGCTGTGCTGTGTATTTTTGTTCATACCATACTCTGTAGTATTCATGGTAGCTCAATGAACACACAAAGATAGAGAGTGAAGACAGTTCAGAAGAAGAGGGAATTAATAGGACATATTTATTTTATTTTATTTTTTTGAGACAGGGTCTCACTCTATTGCCCAGGGTAGAGTGCAGTGGTGTCATCGTAGATTGCTGTAACCTGAAACTTCTAGGCTCAAGAGATCTTACTGCCTCAGCTGAGATAGCAGGCACATACCACTGTGCACTGCTAAGTTTTTTGTTTGTTTGTTTTGTTTTTTATTTTGTAGAGATGAGGTCTCCCTATGTTGCCCAGGCTGGTCTTGAACTCCTGGATTCAAGCAGTCCTCTTGCCTCAGCCTCCTATAGTGCCAGGATTATAGGTGTAAGCCACCGTGACCAGCCTAGGGCATATTTAAATAAGGATATTTAAATACTTAACAGTAATACAAAGTAGGATAATCTTTCTGATTGTTTTTTATTTTGGCAAAATGAGATGGAGTGAAAAGGTCCTAAAAGATACTGTAGAGGACACCTTTGTCTGGGAAAGTTTCCTTGTTGCTTCTCTCAAGAATATGTCTGTGACCTTGCATGCAAGTCCAGAGCGTCCTCTCTCTGCAAACAGGAGGGGCTAGGGAATTGAGATGCAAACATCTGTTTGCTGGAGACGAAACAACAAGGAACTGGGACGTGTTGAGTCGGGACGGTGTGGG
>NW_012147634.1:2153228-2155042 GCF_000956105.1 Propithecus coquereli | reverse complement strand
ACAGACAACCTACAGAATGGGAGAAAATATTTGCATGCTGCACATCCAATAAAGGGCTGATAACTAGAATCTATTTAGAACTCAGGAAAATCAGCAAGAAAAAAATCAAACAACCCTATCAAAAAGTGGGCAAAGACATGAACAGAAATTTTTCAAAAGACAGAATAATGGCCAACGAACATATGAAAAAATTCTCAGCATCTCTAATCATCAAGGAACTGCAAATCGAAACCACACTGAGATATCATTTATCTCCAGTGAGAATGGCTTTTACCAAAAAATCCCAAAACGACAAATGTTGGCATGGATGCAGAAAGATAGGAACACTTATACATTGATGGTGGGACTGCAGACTACTACAAAATCTATGGAAAGCAATACAGAGATACCTCAAAGAACTAAAAGTAGAACTACCATTTGAACCAGCAATCCCACTATTGGGTACCTACTTAAAGGAAAAAAAGACATTCTCTAAAAAAGACATCTGCACTTGAATGTTTATAGCAGCACAATTCACAATTTCAAAGTTGTGGAAACAACCCAAGTGCCTGTCAATACATGAATGAATTAATTAAAGTGGCATATGTATACCATGGAGTACTACTCGGCCATGAAAAATAATTGGTGAACTATCTATTGTATTATCCTCTGGAAACAGCTGGATCCTGTTCTTCTAAGTGAAGTATTACAAGAATGGAAAAACAAATACATGTACTCATCATTAAATTGGTACTAATCAATTCAAATAATTTTTTGTAGCTAAGCATTTGTGCCATTTTGTTAATTTTTTTCTGATTGTTTTATAGTCTCTTTGTGGGTTTTTTTCCCCTCTATTATTTTCTTTTTTTGTGGTTTGATGACTTTCTGTGGCGGTATGATTTGGCTCTTTTCTTTTTATCCTTTGTCTGTCCATCATAGGCTTTTGTTTTGTGGTTACCCTGAGGCTTACAGAAAACATCTTGCAATTATAACTGGCTGTTTTAAGCTAACAACAACCTAACTGATTGCATACACAAACTCTACACTTTTACTGCAACTTCTCCCACATTTTGGGTTTTTAATGTCACAATTTACATTTTTTAAAATAATTTGCTTTCTTAAAAAATTATTGCAGATTCAGTTGTTTTTAATAGTTTTGCCTTTTAACCTTTGTAGTAGAGATATAATTGATTTATCCATCCCTATTACAGTATTAGAGTCTCTTGGATTTATTTTTACCAGTGAGTTTTATACTTTCATGTTTTCTTGTTACTAAGTAGCAGCCACTTCCTTTAATGTGGAAGAATTTCTTTAGAATTTTTTGTAAGTCAGGTCTCGTGGTGATAAACTTAGTTTTGTTCGTCTGAAAAAGTCTTATCACCCCTTCACTTTTGAAAGACCTGATTGCTGGTATAGTAGTCTTGGTGGCACATTTTCTTCTTTTAGCATTTTGAATATATGATCCCATTCCCCTCTGACCTGTCAGTTTTTTACTGAAAACTGTGCTGATAATAATTCACTTTTCCGTCACTGCTTTCAAAACTCTTGTCTTTTTTTTTTTTTATTTCAGCATATTATGGGGGTACAGATGTTTAGGTTACGTATGTTGCCCTTGATTCCACCCCCCCCCGCCAAGTCCGTGTTTCAAAACTCTGTCTTTAACTTTTACAATTTGATTATGATGTCTTTGTGTGGGTCTCTCTGGATTCATCTTATTTGGTGTCATTTGGGCTCTCTAGATCTAGATTTCTATTTCCTTCCCCAGGCTTGAGAAGTCTTCTGACATTATTTTCTGTTCCTTTCTGTTTCTTTTCTTTCTTTTTTTTTTTTTTTTT
>NW_012147634.1:2141881-2143530 GCF_000956105.1 Propithecus coquereli | reverse complement strand
CCTCTAATAGATAGTCAGGAAGGGGTTAACTCTCTATCCCCTAACACTGAAATAGCAGAATTTATTGCCTCATTAAAGAAATGTTTACTGTCTCTTATCACTACCTCCACAGCCCGGACAGCACTGCGGCTTACCCTGTCTCTTTGCTGCCGCCGCCGCTGCAGTTCTCCTTCAGGCTGGAACTACTTTCATTTTCCCTATAGTATGGCAGCCTTTCGGCCCTGGTGTTGATCCACAGTACCTGAACGGGGGACAGCGTGTTACTTATCATGCCCTTCAGTATAAATTCCTGAAGGATTTGAAACAGGCCATCCAAGCTTATGGTCCACAGTCCCCTTTCGTTCATGGTTTTCTGGACACCCTTTCTAGTGAAAACATTCTTATACCCGTGGACTGGGAGAATATTGGTAAAACAGCCTTAGAAGGCCCCCAATGGTTGCAATTACACAGCTGGTAGGTAGAGGAAGCTAAAATTAAAACACAACTCAATGCACACCAGCAACCTCCGGGTCCCACGGAGGAGGAGCTTACGGGGTCGGGACAATATTCTACCCTGGTCGCACAGGCGGCCATGGAGGACCCAGCCTTAATGCAGGTAAGGTTGATTTTTCTCAAAGCATGGAGAAAAATTGAAACCCCAGGTCAGTCTATGCCATCCTTTGTAAAGACCTTGCAGGGTCCCACGGAGCCCTATACTGATTTTCTATCTCGCTTAAAGGAGGCAGTCTACCGTGGGATGGGAAGTTCTGAAGCTGCCTCCCTTATTCTGCAATCTTTGGCTGTTGAGAATGCCAATCCAGATTCTCAAAAGATTCTCAGGCCTCTGAAGGCTAGGTGGGACATTGGATGAATATGTACGAGCCTGTGCTGGGGTTGGTGGCGCTGCTTATCATACTTTTTTGTTGACCGGAGCTATTCAAAAGAGGTCTAATCAGCCTGTCTGTTATAACTGAGGCAGACCTGGCCATCTCTGTAAAGAATGCAGAAGGAAAGGCGGGACTTTGTTACATAAACCTCAAAAGCCTCCTCCTCCGGCGATTTGTATCCATTGTGGAAAGGGGCCTCATTAGGCCAGCGAGAGTTGCTCCAAAACTAATAAAAATAGAAATCCTCTGCCACCTCTGAGTAATAACCAACCATCGAGAAACTATTTGCGGGGCCCTCAGTCCTGGGGCCCCCCCAACAACAATACGGGGCTTCAACAGTATCCAGTGAGCAACGGTCTTCCACATCAACAGATCAGTCCTTGAAAGTTACACAATTGTATGCTGCTACCTCTGGGAGTGCAGCTGCCAATCTGGCGGTCGCTAGGACCTATACCTTAACAGCTGCTGGGGGCATTCACAAATTATCCACCCAGGTATATGGTCCCTTTTCACAAGGTAAAATGGGTTTGATCATTGGTCGTAGCAGCTGTACTATTAAAGATATCTTTGTTCATTTGGGAGTTATTGATTCAGATTATATTAGAAAGATACAGATTATGGTTTCGGTTTCTCATACAATTCAGATATACGCTGGAGATCATACAGCTCAATTACTTTTCCTGCCCTACACTCCTTTTGCTACATATGATGTTAAAAGAACCGGTGGTTTTGGCAGCACAGGTAATAAAGTTTTTTGAGAGACCCTGATTCAAGATGCTTGCC